>NC_140018.1:19392981-19597217 GCF_964263955.1 Coregonus lavaretus | reverse complement strand
GCTGGCTGGCTGGCTGGTTGTCTGGCTGGCTGGTTGTCTGGCGGCTGGATGCAAAGCTTCCACAGTCTGAAATCAGGCAGGCAGCTCCACTGAGATGAGGCGTGAATGTGTGGATAAGCCAACAGACACAGAATCACACATCGCTAAGGTGACTCCAGAAACATGCTATACTGTAAGGCTGTACTGTATAAACAAACAGGTGGACTGCTGTTTTTTTATATATATATTTTTATATGATGTACCTCTGTTGTCTAGATAAGTGAATGTTTTTTTGAAGCTGAAATGGTGGTCTACTCATGTAATTGGATTCAGTATGTTACATATTTATCGTTCTTAACGAATATAAACTTTACATAGCAATAACATTCTTGTTATTGTCATTCATGTTATCAAGGGGATGTTGAAGATATTCTTTGAAGATCAAAGCTTTGGCTCTGTTCATATTGACAGCTTTGTGTTTCTTAGATCATTCAGAAACGTGTTAAGGCTAGCAAGGCTAGCAGAAGGATGGAGGCAACGAACACACATCAATTTCACAAGCTCATATACACCTGCTCACACAAACACACACATACACAAACACACACACACACACACACACACACACACACACAGATGGACACGCACAAGGACACCCACCCACACACACACAGCTCATCATGAAAAATGTGACACTTTTTTAACCTAAACATCAGTGTTTAAAACTTAAACATTAGGCATTTCTATTTAACAATAAGTGTTCTCATCTTAAACACAGGCATTTAAAATGCAAGATTAAACATGATAGTCAGCTTTTTCCAGTCAGTTTCCAACCAGGAGAACACCTATGCAGTGAGGGGAAAAAGTATTTGATCCCCTGCTGATTTTGTACGTTTGCCCACTGACAAAGAAATGATCAGTCAATAATTTTAATGGTAGGTTTATTTGAACAGTGAGAGACAGAATAACAACAAAAAAATCCAGAAAAACGCATGTCAAAAATGTTATAAATTGATTTGCATTTTAATGAGGGAAATAAGTATTTGACCCCCTCTCAATCAGAAAGATTTCTGGCTCCCAGGTGTCTTTTATACAGGTAACGAGCTGAGATTAGGAGCACACTCTTAAAGGGAGTGCTCCTAATCTCAGCTTGTTACCTGTATAAAAGACACCTGTCCACAGAAGCAATCAATCAATCAGATTCCAAACTCTCCACCATGGCCAAGACCAAAGAGCTCTCCAATGATGTCAGGGACAAGATTGTAGACCTACACAAGGCTGGAATGGGCTACAAGACCATCGCCAAGCAGCTTGGTGAGAAGGTGACAACAGTTGTTGCGATTATTTGCAAATGGAAGAAACACAAAATAACTGTCAATCTCCCTCGGCCTGGGGCTCCATGCAAGATCTCACCTCGTGGAGTTGCAATGATCATGAGAACGGTGAGGAATCAGGTTGTCTGGCGGCTGGATGCAATTGGTAACACTATGCCGTGAAGGACTGAAATCCTGCAGTGCCCGCAAGGTCCCCCTGCTCAAGAAAGCACATATACAGGCACGTCTTAAGTTTGCCAATGAACATCTGAATGATTCAGAGGAGCACTGGGTGAAAGTGCTGTGGTCAGATGAGACCAAAATGGAGCTCTTTGGCATCAACTCAACTCGCCGTGTTTGGAGGAGGAGGAATGCTGCCTATGACCCCAAGAACACCATCCCCACCGTCAAACATGGAGGTGGAAACATTATGCTTTGGGGGTGTTTTTCTGCTAAGGGGACAGGACAACTTCACCGCATCAAAGGGACGATGGACGGGGCCATGTAACCGTCAAATCTTGGGTGAGAACCTCCTTCCCTCAACCAGGGCATTGAAAATGGGTCGTGGATGGGTATTCCAGCATGACAATGACCCAAAACACACGGCCAAGGCAACAAAGGAGTGGCTCAAGAAGAAGCACATTAAGGTCCTGGAGTGGCCTAGCCAGTCTCCAGACCTTAATCCCATAGAAAATCTGTGGAGGGAGCTGAAGGTTCGAGTTGCCAAACGTAACCTTAATGACTTGGAGAAGATCTGCAAAGAGGAGTGGGACAAAATCCCTCCTGAGATGTGTGCAAACCTGGTGGCCAACTACAAGAAACGTCTGACCTCTGAGATTGCCAACAAGGGTTTTGACACCAAGTACTAAGTCATGTTTTGAAGAGGGGTCAAATACTTATTTCCCTCATTAAAATGCAAATCAATTCATAACATTCTTGACATGCGTTTTTCTGGATTTTTTTGTTGTTATTCTGTCTCTCACTGTTCAAATAAACCTACCATTAAAATTATAGACTGATCATGTCTTTGTCAGTGGGCAAATGTACAAAATCAGCAGGGGATCAAATACTTTTTTCCCTCACTGTATCCCCTAAGTGTTCAGATTTTAAACACTATTGTTAACTTTCCCATCGTCCTGTTTAGAGTGCATTTAGTCATTAGAAATTGATCTGACTTTCCACGCCTTTTATTCAGATCAGTGTTAGGATTGTGTCACCTTACCAACATTTTAGTACAACCGAACAGGACATTTGATTAAAGAAATATTTTCAATCACATGGTGTTGTTGTTACTCGAATGTGTTGAGTTAATTTCCGTTAACTCTCTCAGAGTGAAAAACATGTGGGAGGGGCCTCATTATCATATTTCCCAGCATGCTTTGTTGCCGGTTGATTTTAGAATAGTTTGTTTTAATATCGATGTTTCCGCATGCACATAGATTGATGAATTAATCTTACACTATACAAAGATACAGTCAATTTTTCTAAACTAACACAATCTGTAAGGGGTTGGACTTACTGAGATGGCATCCGTTACTGAGATGATTGTTCCAGTTTTGATGGTTTAGGTAGTCTTGTTTGTGAAGTTCTAAACCATAGCAGTCACTCTGAGTGCAGGTTGTGGGTTAAGGGCTTTTAAGTAAGTATTTCACTGTAAGGTGTACACCTGTTGTATTCGGCGCATGTGACAAATAACATTTGATTTGATTTGATAAACTATTGAAATCGTTGGATATCCTGCCTCTTGTTGGATTCCGATAGGAATTATTAATCACTTCACAAACCAGTGTATGTGGCCCATAAACCAGGATTTTCATGCCACAATGTCGAGGATAACTAGGCCATAACTAAAGGCCTTATGAAATGTAAAGTATGTGGTCACTTTTTATTGACACACATTCACTTGTAATTATTTTGCACTATGGCCTATTTATTGCCTTACCTCCACAACTTACTACATTAGGACACACTGTATATAGATGTTATATTGTGCTATTGACTGTATGTTTTGTTTATCACATTTGCTTTATCTTGGCCAGGTCGCAGTTGTAAATGAGAACTTGTTCTCAACTGGCCTACCTGGTTAAATAAATAAATAAACTTACAGTGGCTTTGTGAAAGTATTCACCCCCCTTGGCATTTTTCCTATTTTGTTACCTTACAACCTGGAATTACAATGGATTTTTGGGGGGTTTGTGTCATTTGATTTACACAACATGCCTACCACTTTGAAGATGCAAAATAATCTTTTTTGTGAAACAAACAACAAATAAGACAAAAAAACAGAAAACTTGAGCGTGCATAACTATTCACCCCCCCCAAAGTCAATACTTTGTAGAGCCACCTTTTGCAGCAATTACAGCTGCAAATCTCTTGGGGTATGTCTCTCTAAGCTTGGCACATCTTGCCACTGGGATTTTTATCCATTCTTCAAGGCAAAACTGCTCCAGCTACTTCAAGTTGGATGGGTTCCGCTGGTGTACAGCAATCTTTAAGTCAAACCACAGATTCTCAATTGGATTGAGGTCTGGGCTTTGACTAGGCCATTCCAATACATTTAAATGTTTCCCCTTAAACCACTCGAGTGTTGCTTTAGCAGTATGCTTAGGGTCATTGTCCTGCTGGAAGGTGAACCTCCGTCCCCGTCTCAAATCTCTGGAAGACTGAAACAGGTTTCCCTCAAGAATTTCCCTGTATTTAGCACCATCCATCATTCCTTCAATTCTGACCAGTTTCCCACTCCCTGCCGATAAAAAACATCCCCACAGCATGATGCTGCCACCACCATGCACCATGCTGTTCTCGGGGTGATGAGAGGTGTTGGGTTTGTGCCAGACATAGCGACCCTCTCTTGGTAGGTTTGTTGTGGTGCCATATTCTTTCCATTTTTTTATAATAGATTTAATGGTGCTCTGTGGGATGTTCAAAGTTTCTGATATTTTTTTATAACCCAACCCTGATCTGTACTTCTCCACAACTTTGTCCCTGACCTATTTGGAGAGCTCCTTGCTTAGTGGTGTTGCAGACTCTGGGGCCTTTCAGAACAGGTGTAAATATACTGAGATCATGTAACAGATCATGTGACACTTAGATTGCACACAGTTGGACTTTATTTAACTAATTATGTGACTTCTGAAGGTAATTGGTTGCACCATATCTTATTTAGGGGCTTCATAGCAAAGGGGGTGAATAAATATGCACGCACCACTTTTCCGTTATTTATTTTTTAGATCTTTTTGAAACAAGTTATTTTTTTCATTCCACTTCACCCATTTGGACTATTTTGTGTATGTCCATTACATTAAATCCAAATAACAATCCATTGAAATGACAGGTTGTAATGGAACAAAATAAGAAAAACGCTAAAGTGGATGAATACTTTTGCAAGGCACTGTAGGCCTGTCACTAACAAACAAAGTCATGGGTGGGTATCTCTCACATTCACTCAAAGGGCATGCTGGGAAATATGCAAATATGTCTTTACACTTTACAGTGTTAAAACAACACCCCCAGTATTTAGTGTTTAAAACCCAAACGCCTTGTGCTGAATAAATGTGTTAATGTGTTTAAAAAGCGAATAAACATGTTCTGGTGTTTACAATCTAAATACCATTTTTATTGAAATTTGAAATGCCTTTACACGTTTCAAAAGTGTTACAGAAAAGATACTAAACACTTGGTTTTACAGTGTGGTGGTTGTTTTGTGGTCCAGATAGAGGGGTTCTTTCCTCTTTTTCTCTTCTTCCCTTTTTACTCCCTTCGTGTTTCCCTTTCACTGCTCATCTCTCCTCTCCCAGAGAGCTCTGGCTCAACCCCGTGGCCACGTCTTTGATGGGGCTGATATCAAACGCTTCAAAAGGAGCCTGCTTCAGCTGTGGAGCTGTGGAGCTGTGATGTGTTTCCTTGCCATAGAGCCTATACCCTTATATGTGCCCTTACAGCATATCGCACAGCTAATTATATGGCGTTCACATCCACTACCCATATAATACTCTTCTTCTGTCCTCTGTCCACTGAGTGTGATGGAGGATATTCTATGAGGGGGAAGGCAATGCCTCATAAAATATTCTAGCATGCAATGCATACTGTTAACTCAAACACAAACAAATTATGTTATTATGTTTGTCTGTATGTTTCAGATCAGACATTGCTGTGATGCTTGCCTCTCCATGCCTGTTGGTCATTTTTTACACTGTCTCTCCTGCCTCTACCTGTTTTGTTCCCCTCACAGGTACTGTCACGCCTGTCAATCACTGCCCAGTGGGACATGTCAATGACAAGAATCACATTTCACATAAGGACAAGTAATGGTTGGGAAATGTCTCCCTCTATTAATTGTTTTCCTCTTCCATTCTGTTCTCCATTTCTCTGCCTCACCCCCGTCCTGTCACCACCCTTCTCTTTTCACGTCTCTCTCTGTTTCTCTCTCTCTTCTGCTCTATTTCTCATTGCCAGTCTCTCTTTTTATCCCTCTGCTTCTCTCTCTCTCTCTCTCTCTCTCTCTCTCTCTCTCTTTTGTTCACTATGTTCTCCTCTCTCTTTCTCTCTGCATATCTGATTCTAACTTTCTCTCTCCCTCCCTCTTTCTCTCTCCCTCTCTCTGACTCAGACCCAGCTGGGATGCTTGGGGGCTCAAACATGCTCTTTTTGAATTGTATATGAGGATTATACTCAGGGTTCTGCTCCCATCTTCTTCCACAGACAGCGGCTGCCCATTTTAGTCAGCTCCTACCTAAACCATACAGACACCATATATCAACTAATAAAGACAACTCACATTTAAAAGGATTGTATACATTTTGGAGACAAAAATGTACATATCTGATTACATCAGTAGATAATAATTGACAAAAAAAGCATCTACTTACGTTTTCTGTTTAACAATAAATATGTTGTCAGATTATATTGGTTATTATCATGTTATGACTCTGGGCATGGGTTGAGTAATGCCCACACATTTCGGTTTCTCTCTCTCTCTTTGTGTGTGTCTCTGTGTGTAGTGTACCAGCAGGTCTCCTCTAGCTGAGTCTGAGCCCCTGGTTTGCTGCTGTCAGATTGTCAGTGTGATCCTGTCTCCGGAGGCTTTCTACGCCACTCCAACAGCATCCCAGCTCTGTCCCAGTCCGTGTCCAACACACACGCACGCAAGCACATATAAATCAGGCAGGGCCACCAGTGTGGACATTTAGTTACAGAGGGCCTCTGGGAGCGAGCATGTCTTTTGTAATGCTGACTATTCTTGTTTTGCTCATCATTTACAGTTAAATAATAGTTCTGACAACTTTGACTGGTATGAGTCTCATGATATCCTGAAGCAATTCAACGTTTCTGTGACCTCTGTTTATCAGGAGATTTACAGATTTAAAGAAATAAATGTGTTTTTCATGTCCCATTGCATTTTCTCCATTAAATGTTGTTTTCCACCCTTCAAAATCCTCTGATTTAAACTTTCCCATTTGCAGATTCCCACAGAGTCAGGGTGACCTTTCTATAGCCCCGTTTATACCTGGTGGTAACATGGGTCATTTGTCCTGATGTTGTCTACATTCTGATTGTGCCCATACAGTGGGGGAAAAAAGTATTTAGTCAGCCACCAATTGTGCAAGTTCTCCCACTTAAAAAGATGAGAGAGGCCTGTAATTTTCATCATAGGTACACGTCAACTATGACAGACAAATTGAGAATTTTTTTTCCAGAAAATCACATTGTAGGATCTTTTATGAATTTATTTGAAAATGATCACAAGCAAGATTTCTGGCTCTCACAGACCTGTAACTTCTTCTTTAAGAGGCTCCTCTTTCCTCCACTCGTTACCTGTATTAATGGCACCTGTTTGAACTTGTTATCAGCATAAAATACACCTGTCCACAACCTCAAACAGTCACACTCCAAACTCCACTATGGCCAAGACCAAAGAGCTGTCAAAGGACACCAGAAACAAAATTGTAGACCTGCACCAGGCTGGGAAGACTGAATCTGCAATAGGTAAGCAGCTTGGTTTGAAGAAATCAACTGTGGGAGCAATTATTAGGAAATGGAAGACATACAAGACCACTGACAATCTCCCTCGATCTGGGGCTCCACGCAAGATCTCACCCAGTGGGGTCAAAATGATCACAAGAACGGTGAGCAAAAATCCCAGAACCACACGGGGGGACCTAGTGAATGACCTGTAGAGAGCTGGGACCAAAGTAACAAAGCCTACCATCAGTAACACACTACGCCGCCAGGGACTCAAATCCTGCAGTGCCAGACGTGTCCCCCTGCTTAAGCCAGTACATGTCCAGGCCCGTCTGAAGTTTGCTAGAGTGCATTTGGATGATCCAGAAGAGGATTGGGAGAATGTCATATGGTCAGATGAAACCAAAATAGAACTTTTTGGTAAAAACTCAACTCGTCATGTTTGGAGGACAAAGAATGCTGAGTTGCATCCAAAGAACACCATACCTACTGTGAAGCATGGGGGTGGAAACATCATGCTTTGGGGTTGTTTTTCTGCAAAGGGACCAGGACGACTGATCCATGTAAAGGAAAGAATGAATGGGGCCATGTATCGTGAGATTTTGAGTGAAAACCTCCTTCCATCAGCAAGGGCATTGAAGATGAAACGTGGCTGGGTCTTTCAGCATGACAATGATCCCAAACACACCGCCCGGGCAACGAAGGAGTGGCTTCGTAAGAAGCATTTCAAGGTCCTGGAGTGGCCTAGCCAGTCTCCAGATCTCAACCCCATAGAAAATCTTTGGAGGGAATTCAACGTCCGTGTTGCCCAGCGACAGCCCCAAAACATCACTGCTCTAGAGGAGATCTGCATGGAGGAATGGGCCAAAATACCAGCAACAGTGTGTGAAAACCTTGTGAAGACTTACAGAAAACGTTTGACCTGTGTCATTGCCAACAAAGGGTATATAACAAAGTATTGAGAAACTTTTGTTATTGACCAAATACTTATTTTCCACCATAATTTGCAAATAAATTCATTAAAAATCCTACAATGTGATTTTCTGGATTTATTTTCCTCATTTTGTCTGTCATAGTTGACGTGTACCTATGATGAAAATTACAGGCCTCTCTCATCTTTTTAAGTGGGAGAACTTGCACAATTGGTGGCTGACTAAATACTTTTTCCCCCACTGTATATCCAGAAATGTGGCTACACATGGTATTAAAATGTGTCTGTTATCAATCTACTGTGTCTGCATTGTGAACAGATTTTCTGGTCCCTTTCTTTATGCAAATGATATTCAAAGCTATTCATTCAAAATCTTAGTTATGTATTTAATGTAAGACACACATTGATGTAATCAGTCAATGGTGCCACTTGTCAATGATTTTAGGGGGCAGAAAAAGTATGATTTAAATGGTTTCTCTGTCCAAATCTGTCTACATTTGTAAGATATCCAGACACAATGAGTGTCTGACTACCTCCGGAGGTGGGCAGGATGATCTGATCACAATCAGATCACAATGTGTCTTTTGATTGTCCACACCTGTCTAAAAACGTGGGCACAATCAGGGCAAAGGATGCAAGTTAGAACCAGGTATAAACAGGGCTTAACTCTCAAATACACAGCCGCCAGCTGTTTTCCCACATTCTATGGAGCAAGATTCTGTTTCTGTCCCCAAGGACGGCAGACCTGAATACCGTTATTATATATAAAAGATTGATACATTATGTGGAAAAAATTGGAGGAATTATTGCTCTGCAGCAAGCAAGCACAATCTATCCCTTACAGCTAAAGACAGAAACACAAAGCTCAGTGAAATTGCCGGCCATGGAGCTAGTCATCAGTTTTGTGGTATTGTTAAGGAGTAAGTGTTGAGGACATGAGTGGAGGTATGGATGTGGATTGGGGCTGTCCCTGTTTTACAATAGCAGTAGTGGATTAGGGGAAGGTCAGCGAGTAGGAAAGAGTGATATCTCAGTGTTAGAGAAACACAGTGTAATCCCTGTCCTACACTGACACCAATCATTACCCTCACAACTAGCCCATAATGATCCTCGCTCTCACAAAGGACAAAAGCCTAATTAATCCCTCGACAGTCTTCACACTCCTCTCATCCTCCCCCTTTCTCATCTTTAACCATCCTCCCTCCTTCTTGCCACTTTAACCTCTGGAACTTTGTGCACTCGGAAATACAGATTCTGGAACATTGTGAGATTATATATACTTCTTCAATCCCTGAGTATTGTGGAATAACTAAACCAGAGCAACCGGAGAACCTATAGTAAATCTACTCACATGCCTTCAGAAAGTATTCATACCCCTTGAGCTATTCCACATTTTGTTGTGTTACAGCCTGAACTCTCTCACCCATCTACACGCAATACCCCATAATGACAAAGTGAAAACATGTATATAGAAATGTTTGCTAATTTATTGAAAATGAAAAACAGAAATATCTAATTTACATAAGTATTCACACCCCTGAGTCAATACATGTTAGAATAACCTTTGGCAGCGATTACAGCTGTGAGTCTTTCTGGGTAAGTATCTAAGTGCTTTGCACACCTGGATTGTACAATATTTGTTCATTATTCTTTTCAAAATTGTTCAAGCTCTGTCAAATTGGTTGTTGATCATTGCTAGGCAACCGTTTTCAAGTCTTGCCAAAGATTTCCAAGCAGATTTAAGTCAAAACTTTAACTCAGCCACTGAGGAACATTCACTGTCTTCTTAATAAGCAACTCCGGTGTAGATTTGGCCTTGTGTTTTAGGTTATTGTCCTGCTGAAAAGTGAATTCATCTCCCAGTGTCTGGTGGAAAGCAGACTGAACCAGGTTTTTCTCTAGGATTTTGCCTGTGCTGAGCTCCATTCTGTTTATTTTTTCCCCTGAAACAAATAGAAGCATACCAGTAACATGATGCAGCCACCACCATGCTTAAAAATATGGAAAGTGGTACTCAGTAATGTGTTGTATTGGATTTGCCCCAAACATAACACTTTGTACTCAGGATAAAAAGGTAATTGCTTTGCCACATTTTTTGCAGTATTACTTTAGTGCCTTGTTGCAAACAGGATGCATTTCTTGGAATATTTTTATTCTGTACAGGCTTCCTTCTTTTCACTCTGTCATTTAGGTTAGTATTGTGGAGTAAATACAATGTTGTTAATCCATCCTCAGTTTTCTCCTATCACTGCCATTAAACTCCATTGTAATTGTTTTAAAGTCACCATTGGCTTCATGGTGAAATCCCAGAGCGGTTTCCTTCCTCTCCGCCAACTGAATTAGGAAGGATGCCTGTATCTTTGTAGTAACTGGGTATATTGATACACCATCCAAAGTGTAATTAATAACTTCACCATGCTCAAAGGGATATTCAGTGTCTGCTTTTTATTTGTACCCATCTACCGATAGGTGCCCTTCTTTGCGAGGCATTGGAAAACCTCCCTGGTCTTTGTGGTTGAATCTGTGTTTAAAATTCACTGCTCGACTGAGGGACGTACAGATAATTGTATGTGAGGGGTACACTATTATTGTGCACAGAGTGAGTCCATGCAACTTATTATGTTACTTGTTGAGCATATTTTTACTCCTGAACTTATTTAGGCTTGTTGGTTGAATACTTATTGACTCAAGACATTTCAGCTTTTCATTTTTAATTAATTTGTATGGGGTATTGTGTGTAGGCCAGTGTCATAAAATCTCAATTTAATCAATTTTAAATTCAGGCTGTAACACAACAAAATGTGGAAAAAGTCAAGGGGTCTGACTACTTTTTGAAGGCACTTGTGATGAGTGATTTTGAAGGATTCAGGCGCAGTAGGGTAAATCACAGAATAACTGGATTTATTCAGAAAACACAGAGTTACGCAGTAATGCGTCAAAACACTCCAGTGCTCAAAACAGGCGCACTGGAAACAACAAGGCACATGGGGAATTATCCTGGTGATCCAAAATACAAGGAGCTCCACCAAGCTTCTCTAACCTCCACACTAAACAATCACACACAAAGACAAGGGGGGAGAGGGAACACTTATACAGGTACTGATGAGGGGATATGAACCAGGTGTGTGTAATAAACAAGACAAAACAAATGGAATGATGAGATGAGGAGCGGCAGTGGCTAGAAGGCCGGTGATGACGAACGCCGAAGCCTGCCCGAACAAGGAGAGGAGGCAGCTTCAGAGGAAGTCGTGACAGCACTGTAATTGACAGATGTTCTGTTTGACACAAGCGGTGAGAGCCACAGATGTAGCTACATGTTAGAAAGGAAGCAGGGAGAGGAGAGGGTCAATAGAGAGCAGAGAACACCCCCAGAGACAGTTTAGACCTCATGGGATCAGAATTCTACTAATTCCTGGAAAATTCAGAGGTATTCCTTGGTATTCCAACTCTTCTGTTTACAGGAGTCTGCTACTATAAAAAACAATGACTTTCTAACAACTTGGGTTGACTTTTCATTGACCTTCTGATAAAATATATATTTGATCTTACTTTGATCTGCTGAAGGGCAGTGATTGTTTGAAGCTGGTACATTTAACTTTAAAGCAGCTATGGAGTTCATGTGTAGAGCATTTTCTGTAGAGCTGAAAACTTGTCAAGGCTGATCAGGCTATTAATTCCAGGGAAAGCATTATTAGATTAGCTCATTAGAACGTAACGTTATGACTATAACTACTTTTCCCTGAAGGAGGAAAACGAGGTACAACATACCATGGGGAGTCGCACTCTTACAACTTCGGTTGAAAGACATACAATCATGCCTGACAATGCCAATGAAATCCGAGCCTCGCTGGAAGTAACACCTTCCACAGGTGATAAGCGTGAGGCTCGGATTCATTCCTTCAATTTACTACCGCTCTTCATTGAGCCCAGGAACGGGCGGTGCGGGGCCAAACATGTGTTGTACCTCGTTTCCCTCCTTCAGAGAACAGTAGTTATAGTCGTAACGTTACTTTCCCTTTCAGTCAGTCAACATCTGTATCACATACTATTGGAAATATAATCAAGCCCCAAGCCAACCCTAACTGATACTTAATGAAACAACCCATGGCAGACTACCTAGACCTGACACTGCCAGATGCGGCAGTCTGGATATTGCGCACACGGCGCGCTGCCTAGTGACTTTCCCCTTTCCCAGCAGTAAGTACGCCGTGGGCTACACTGGGAGCAATGACATCCAAGCGATTAAACCTACATTTACATTCACATTTTAGTCATTTAGCAGACGCTCTTATCCAGAGCGACTTACATGAGCAATTAGGGTTAAGTGCCTTGCTTAAGGGCACATCGACAGATTTTTCACCTAGTCGGCTCGGGGATTAGAACCAGCGACCTTTCGGTTACTGGCACAACGCTCTTACCCACTAAGCTACCTGCCGCCCTAAAAAGTGTGCAGTGATGCCAAACTCCCCGCAGCACAAATATCTCCTATAGTCAACACTTGCCATAACAAAGGGGTTGAATACTTATTGACTCAACACATTTCATTTTTTCGTTTATAATTAATTTGTAAAAATTTCAAAAAACATACTCTACTTTGACATTATGGGGTATTGTGTATTGGCCAGTGACAACAAATCTAACTGTAATCCATTTTAAATTCAGCCTGTAACACAACAAAATGTGGAAAAAGACAAGGGGTGTGAATACTTTCTGAAGGCACTATAATTGACAGATGTTCTGTTTGACCCAGGTGGAGAGACCCACATATGTAGCTATGAGTTAGAGAGGAAGCAGGGAGAAGGGAGAGGGTCACTAGAGAGCAGAGAACACCCCCAGAGACAGTTTAGACCTCATGGGATCAGATTTCTACTAATTCCTGGGAAATTCAGAGGTATTCCTTGATATTCCCAACTATTCGGTTCACTGAAGTCTGCTACTATACAAAACAATGACTCTCTAACAACTTGAGTTGACTCAGTGTGATTAAGTTTGATGTCTGTGGAAAGGCCAAAGCTTAAAGACAACTCAAGTTCACAGCTGAGAGTGCATTTTGTTGACAAAATGGTAAACAAGATTGCAGCACAACAGCTGATTTATGGCCCACTTCATAGTATACAGTATGTCATTGCTGAAGTACCTTTAACACTTAATGGAGTTGAGCATAAGCCTACAGCATAATTGAAAAATTGTCATGGATTTTCTGATAAAATAGACATTTGACCTTCCTTTGATTTGCTGAAGGTCAGTGATTGTTTGAAGCGGGTACATGTAACTTTTAAAGTAGCTATGGAGTTCAGCTATGGAGTGTAGGGCATTCTGTGTAGAGCTGAAAACTCTGATAATCTGATCTTGTCAAGGCTGATTAGGCTATTCATTCCAAGTAAAGCATTATTAGACTAGTTCATTAGAACGTAACGTTATGACTATAACTACTGTTCCCTGAAGGAGGGAAACAAGGTCAAACATACTATGTGGAGTCACACGCTCACGACTTCGGTTGAAGGATATACGATCACCCCCAAGAAGCTACCGGACCCCTGGTGGAGTGGGCGTGTACACCGCTAGTTAACCCTTGTCCCTTGCTGTTTTATGCCAGGGAGATAGCCTCCACAATCCAGTTGGAGAGACGCTACTTAGAGAGCGCCCTGCCGCGAGCTGGATTTGCAAAACAGACAAAAAGCTGGTCACATAGCCAGATATCCAGGGTCCGTTCAATGTACGTGTGTAAATCTCGCACTGGACACAGGGCATATAACCTCTGTTGCTCTTCAGAAGCAAACGGAGGAGACGAAAAGGGAAATAGCTCAAAAGCTAAGGACCTGTAGGACATAGATATTACTTTCGGGGCGTAGGCCGTAGTTGGATGCAACGTCATCTTTGAGCCAGGAGGTTTTGTAGGAGAGGATCTTCAGATTCACCGACTTCAGAGGCACAAAGGGTGCCGCTGTGGGTGCAATAGGTTTAGAGACTGGTCTGAGACGATGTAGACCTTTCAGGGGTGAGTCCCCGGTGAGGCTCCATCAATTCCCACATGACACGCTGCGATAGCGGCCAGGCACACTTTAAAAGTGGAGAATGCTTGAAAAGCTCCTGTAGGAACATAAGGATGTCCCTCACAGAGCACTGAAAGGAACCAACCCTTCATCTTGGCACCAGAGCTCAAACACTTGCCACTAATATGCATACAGCCCTATTGTGGCGGGCGCCCTTGCAGACTGAACGGTAGCAATAACGTTCAGAGTTAAAACTAAGAGGCAAACGATCTCCGCGTACCAAGGCTGCCTGGGCCACGGGGAGCCACAAGTGTAAATGATAAACCCTCCCGGCGCACCATTTCCAACGTGGGCTGAAGCAGAACCACTGGTGGAAACACGTAAAGGTGTGTCCGTGGCCACCGGGGCGTCAGAGCACCCGTTGAGAAACATAGATGACACTGCACAGTTTATCGTGATGCGTAAAGACGTCGGCCCTACCGAACATTTCCCATATTAGGGAGACCACCCAGGGGTGTAGCCTCCATTCCTGAGAGAGAGGGTCCCATATGAATAAACGATCTGTACCCGAGTTGAGGCAACCGGGCATACGCGTCACCCGAAGCGAGAGCATATGCTCACTGCTCCGCAGCAGTAGGGAGAGCGAGCCAAGGTTAGGAAGGAGAGAGACAGTCCCCATCTGTTGATGCATACCACCACTGACATACTGTTGTTTCTGACCAGCACAAGCCGGCCTGACAAAAGCAGGGGAAGTGCCTGTGCGCCAGGAACACTGTTAGGAGCTCTGGGTAATTGAAATGCTGTGCGCTTCACACCAGTGTCCATACCCCCCAACCTTCGTATAGCGCACCCCACCCTCGAGTGGATGTGTCTGTCAAAATCGCCTTGCGGGATACAACTCAGCCAATGGGAGCCCCCTGACAATAGCAGAGGGTCCCACCATTGGGCCATGGCCTGTAGGTCTGATAGGGATACCCGAAGCGACCGGCTTAGGCTGCGAGATGCGTCGAGGTGAGTGGCTAGCACCCAGCGCTGGAAGGGCCGCATCAACAATAGCCCCACAGGAACGACTTCCATCACAGAGACCATCATCCCCAGTCGGTGTAGGCACTGGCGAAAACACACTGTGTGACCCAGCCAAAATCTGGCTAAGCAGAGCCGGAACCCGGACACCCCCGTGGGGATATAAAAGCGCTATACGTGAGTGAGTCTAGTTCGAACCACAGAAACGAAATGCGCTGAGATGAAGTCAGACAGCTCTTTATCTGATTTCTTATGAAGCCTAGAGACTGAAAATGGGATAGTAGAATGGATGTGTGTACCACTGCTTGCCCCCTCGACTCCGCCTCCACCAGCCAATCGGCTATAATAGCCGGCGGCACGTGAGCATTCTGAGTTTGTAGACTCTGAGGTGCTTGCTGAGTGTACATAGTTCTAGAATGGTATGCAAAGTCTCGTTCATTTTCGTAACCAGAAAAATGTACCAGCCATTCCAGATATTTTACATAGGAGCCACTCGAATTGCCTGCTTCTGGAGACGTGAGGATATTTCCACCCTCAAAAACGGGTGCTGAGGCCTCGGGAACAGTCGACATGATGACGCTGCAGAAGCGTGGGGGACGCACAACAAATTGTAACCTGTACCCTGACGTCACTGTTTGCATAATCCAGGGCGACACTGCGCATGCACGCCAATGGTCGGAGCAGACAGCGAGACTCCCGTGAAGTGCCATCTGAAGGGGTGGGATGCCACCTTGTGGACTGGGAGAGATTGGTTCTTCTTCCATTTCCACCACTCTTGACAACCATGTGTCTGAACATAGAGAAGGACACTTTTCATCGAAAAGTGACACCCGTGAACACTGTGGAACTTGTTTGCAAAGATGTTGTGCCAAGGTTTCCACTCTGGGTACATAGGCTCCAGCAATCAATGACGTACCCCGTTTGGTAGTGCCACTTGGGGGTAGTGTTGTCACAATGATGTAAGATGCGCTCCGGTAACCGGCTGGCACCCAGCGCTGGACCGCACGCATAAAAAAATAGACCCAGGAAAAAAAATATTATCATGGAGGTTACTCTACTGACCAGTCACAGGTACTGGTGACAAAGCACCTTGTAACCTAGCTGAGAATGTGACAGACAGCTCTGAAAAATTAACCTCTTCTGTGGTAACAGACTGGGACAACTTGTAATTTAATCTAATTCCAAGGACTGAAAAGCGTTAAACTGGAGACAGATAGCTCATTTCGGGGCTCATATGAACCACAGAGACTGTGTGTGGGATTATAGCGTGGTCGTGTCCAACCCTGCTCATTCCCTCGACTCCGCTACCAACAACTAATCACCTATAGATCCCCTGTATCACTAAACACCTTATAGGGACTAGTGAGCTATAGGGCAGGGATCAGCAATGAATCTCAGTACTAAGCCACCTATGGGGGAGGGGCGCCCCTTTGTGAAAAGAGACCCGACTTAACACTCTCACCCTGAGGAGATTGATATACTCCTTGAACCCCGTGAACGCTGTGGAACGCTGGGTAACAGAGGGGTCAGCTTTTAAACATGGACAAGATTCCAACATACTGTATGTTGTGCTTCCGTGAGACTGTATAGCCTGCAATAAGCCCGGCCCCTTTACGGGCACAGGGGGCTCCAGCAATGTCTTACATAGTACCCCATTTAGCCAAACTTGGGGGCACTGGTCACTCAGACCCGTGCCAAGACCTCTCGCTCCGGGGGTTACCCCAGCAAAGTGCTCGAGGGGCTGCTTCCTCAAAGGAGGTGCACGCAAACCCGGCAAACCTGACCCCCTCCAACTCCAGGAATTGAAAATAGTCTACCACAGTATGAGTCATAATATCCATAAAACCTAGCTGTCAAACACGGAAATGGTTCCAATAGTTTTTCCACCATTCATTTTAGCCATTGTAGATTTTAGAAACACTTCAAATAAGGGCTGTGTTTCATGTAGGCTTACCCTGGCGTGACTTGTATTTACCCCACCCAAAATGAAAACGCTAATTAGCTGCTAATGTGGCTATCATACAGAACTACAAGTGGCTGTCTCAAACTTCACGTCACTCATCAGGGCCATGATGTTCTGGACGAGACTGACGAATCGAGGCAAAGGTAAGAATCTCTGGATTAACTAATGTTAGCTACATTTAGTAATTCATAAATTGGCTAAAGTTGTTTAAATTGACAATTCTGTGAACTGTCTTGGGCAAGTTTTAAATTGAAAATGCCTGTTATCTAGCTAGCTTATGGTTAGCTAGTTAGCAACATTAGCCTGGTTAGATGGCTACATTAGCCATCTATTTGTCTAGCCATGTAAATGCATGACAAATTGATAAAAACTAGTTTAGCTTTCTTTGGCTTTTATAAACATTTACATTTACATTTAAGATATTTAGCAGACGCTCTTATCCAGAGTGACTTACAAATTGGTGCATTCAACTTAGGATAGCCAGTGGGACAACCACCCTTTATTTTTTTTATAATGGGGGGGTGGGGGAGGATTACTGTTATACTATTCCAGGTATTCCTTAAAGAGGTAGGGTTTCAAGTGTCTCTGGAAGGTGGTCAGTGACTCCGCTGTCCTGGCGTCGTGGGGGAGCTTGTTCCACCATTGGGGTGCCAGAGCAGTGAATAGCTTTGACTGGGCTGAGCGGGAACTGTGCTTCCGTAGAGGTAGGGGTGCTAGCAGGCCAGAGGTGGATGAACGTAGTGCCCTCGTTTGGGTGTAGGGTCTGATCAGAGCCTGAAGGTAAGGAGGTGCCGTTCCCCTCACAGCTCCGTAGGCAAGCACCATGGTTTTGTATTAGATGCAAGCTTCAACTGGAAGCCAGTGGAGTGTGTGGAGGAGCAGGGTGACATGAGAGAACTTGGGAAGGTTGAACACCAGACGGGCTGCAGCGTTCTGGATAAGTTGTTGGGTTTAATGGCACAGGCAGGGAGCCCAGCCAACAACGAGTTGCAGTAATCCAGACGGGAGATGACAAGTTCCTGGATTAGGACCTGTGCCGCTTTCTGTGTAAGGTAGGGTCGTACTCTGCGAATGTTGTAGAGCATGAACCTGCAGGATCAGGTCACCACTTTGATGTTAGCGGAGAACGACAGGGTGTTGTCCTTGCACTCTGGGAGGAGGACACAATGGAGTTGTCAACCGTGATGGCGAGATCATGGAGCGGGCAGTCCTTCCCCGGGAGGAAGAGCAGCTCCGTCTTGCCGAGGTTCAGCTTGAGATGGTGGTCCGACATCCACACTGATATGTCCGCCAGACATGCAGAGATGCGATTCGCCACCTGGTTATCAAAAGGGGGAAAGGAGAAAATTAATTGTGTGTCGTTTGCATAGCAATGATAGGAGAGACCATGTGAGGATATGACAGAGCCAAGTAACTTGGTGTATAGAGAGAATAGGAGAGGGCCTAGAACTGAGCCCTGGGGGACACCAGTGGTGAGAGCACGTGGTGCAGAGACAGATTCTCACCACGCCACCCGGTAGGAGCGACCTGTCAGGTAGGACGCAATCCAAGAGTGAGCAGCGCCGGAGATGCCCAACTCGGAGAGGTTGGAGAGGAGGATCTGATGGTTCACAGTATCAAAGGCAGCAGATAGGTCTAGGATAAGAGCAGAGGAGAGATAGTTAGCTTTAGCAGTGCGGAGAGCATCCATGACACAGAGAAGAGCAGTCTCAGTTGAATGACCAGTCTTGAAACCTGACTGGTTTGGATCAAGAAGGTTATTCTGAGAGAGATAGCAGGAGACTTGGCTAGAGACGGCACGCTCAAGAGTTTTGGAGAGAAAAGAAAGCAGGGATACTGGTCTGTAGTTGTTGACATCGGAGGGATAAAGTGTAGGTTATTTGAGGAGGGGTGCAACTCTCGCTCAATTGAAGACGGAAGGGACATTGCCAGCGGTCAAGGATGAGTTGATGAGCGAGGTGAGGTAAGGGAGAAGGTCTCCGTAAATGGTCTGGAGAAGAGAGGAGGGGATAGGGTCAAGCGGGCAGGTTGTTGGGTGGCCGGCCGTCACAAGTCGCAAGATTTCATCTGGAGAGAAAGGGGAGAAAGTAGTCAAAGCATAGTGTAGGGCAGTGTGAGCAGGACCAGCGGTGTCATTGGACTTAATAAATGAGGATCGGATGTCGTCAACCTTCTTTTCAAAATGGTTGACGAATTCATCCACAGAGAGGGAGAAGGGAGGGGGAGGAGGAGGAGGATTCAGCAGGGAGGAGAAGGTGGCAAAGAGCTTCCTAGGGTTAGAGGCAGAGGCTTGAAATTTAGAGTGGTAGAAAGTGGCTTTAGCAGCAGAAACAGAGGAAGAAAATGTAGAGAGGAGGGAGTGAAAAGATGAGAGGTCCGCAGGGAGTCTAGTTTTCCTCCATTTCCGATTGGCTGCCCGGAGCCCTGTTCTGTGAGCTCGCAATGAGTCGTCAAGCCATAGAGCAAGAGGGGAGGACCGAGCCGGCCGGGAGGATAGGGGACATAGAGAGTTAAAAGATGCAGAAAGGGAGGAGAGGAGGGTTGAGGAGGCAGAATCAGGAGATCGGAGGGAGAAGGATTTAGCAGAGGGAAGAGATGATAGGATGGAAGAGGAGAGAGTAGCGGGAGAGAGAGAGCGAAGGTTGCGACAGCACATTACCATCTGAGTAGGGGCAGAGTGAGTGGTGTTGGAAGAGAGCGAAAGAGAAAAGGATACAAAGTAGTGGTCGGAGACTTGGAGGGGAGTTGCAGTGAGATTAGTAGAAGAACAGCATCTAGTAAAGATGAGGTCAAGCGTATTGCCTGCCTTGTGAGTAGGGGGGGATGGTGAGAGGGTGAGGTCAAAATAGGAAAGTAGTGGAAAGAAGGAGGCAGAGAGAAATGAGTCAAAGGCAGACGTAGGGAGGTTAAAGTCACCCAGAACTGTGAGGGGTGAGCCATCCTCAGGAAAGGAACTTATCAAGGCGTCAAGCTCATTGATGAACTCTCCAAGGGAACCTGGAGGGCGATAAATGATAAGGATGTTAAGCTTGAATGGGCTAGTGACTGTGACAGCATGGAATTCAAATGAGGAGATAGACAGATGGGTCAGGGGAAAAAGAGAGAATGTCCACTTGGGAGAGATGAGGATTCCTGTGCCACCGCCGCGCTGACCAGATGCTCTCTGGGTATGCAAGAACACATGATCAGACTAGGAAAGAGCAGTAGGAGTAGTAGTGTTTTCTGTGGTAATCCATGTTTCCGTCAGCGCCAAGAAGTCGAGGGACTGGAGCGTAGCATAGGCTGAGATGAACTCTGCCTTGTTGGCCGCAGAACGGCAGTTCCAGAGGCTGCCGGAGACCTGGAACAACACGTGGGTCGTGCGCGCAGGGACCACCAGATTAGAGTGGCAGCAGCCATGCGGTGTGAAGCATTTGTATGGCCTGTGCAGAGGGGAGAGAACAGGGATAGACAGACACATAGCTGACAGGCTACAGAAATAGGCTACAATAATGCAAAAGAGATCGGAATAAAATTAACTAAACATCTGGGGAAGCGAGAGAGCAGGGCCTCCCTCGCTTACCTTTCACTGAAACACTCAAATATAACTCTTCCAACTTCCACTTTAGAAATTATAATTGTTGTAAACTACAGCGGTTCAATGTTTTCTAGGAATAGACTCTAACTTAGTTTATTCAGCTAGCTAACTTGGTACAGTATTATTCCGTGAAAACCGCCCAGGGCACCGTATCCTATGACGCCATAGCTAACTAGCATGCTAGCATCCAATAACACACAGTTTAGCACCAATAATTGGTTACAACAAACTACCAATAGTGTGTTAACACACTCAGACGTGTCCGTGTCTAGTTCCTTTCATAACGCAGAAATAATTAAACGTTGGCTGGCTAGCACAAAGTCAGTCATGCTAGCTACACAAGTGGACTACACATCTCGAATGTTCAGAAAGTGAAGCTTTACGTTGCAAAATTCTCATTGACTAAAATTATATTGTATTTAGTTGCTACAGTACTGCTAGCTGGTAGTGTTGGCTAGCTAGCAATGGCTGCGGTGTTGACTTTGTTTGAAAAATGGCGTCGCTGCGAACGAATGTAGTTGGCTAAAATTATATTGTATTTAGTTGCTTTTTCTCCATTTTTAATGGAATATCTACATAGGCGTACAGTGGCCCATTATCAGCAACCATCAGTCCTGTGTTCCAATGGCACGTTGTGTTTGCTAATCCAAGTTTATCATTTTAAAAGGCTAATTGATCATTAGAAAACCCTTTTGCAATTATGTTAGCACAGCTGAAAACTGTTGTGCTGATTAAAGAAGCAATAACACTGGCCTTCTTTTACATTTTTAGTCATTTAGCAGACGCTCTATCCAGAGCGACTTACAGTTAGTGAGTGCATACATTATTATTTTTTCATACTGGCCCCCCGTGGGAATCGAACCCACAACCCTGGCGCTGCAAACGCCATGCTCTACCAATTGAGCTACATTCCTGCCGGCCATTCCCTCCCCTACCCTGGACCAATTGTGCGCCGCCCCATGGGTCTCCCGTTCGCGGCCGGCTATGACAGAGCCTGGATTCGAACCAGGATCTCTAGTGGCACAGCTAGCACTGCGATGCAGTGCCTTAGACCACTGCGCCACTCGGGAGACCCATTCTTGAGACTACTTGAGTATCTGGAGCATCAGCAATTACAGGATCAAAATGGCCAGAAACAAATAATTTTCTTCTGAAACTCGTCAGTCTATTCTTGTTCTGAGAAATTAAGGCTATTCTATGCGAGATATTGCCAAGAAACTGAAGATCTCGTACAACGCTGTGTACTACTCCCTTCACAGAACAGCACAAACTGGCGCAAACAAGGACATTTCTAAGTGACCCCAAACGTTTGAACGGTAGTGTATATGGACAAGCGATGTCAGAGTGGCATGGACTAAGATACAGTAGAATAGTATAGAATACAGTATATACATATGAGATGAGTAATGCAAGATATGTAAACATTATTTAAGTGGCTAGTGTTCCATTTCTTAAAGTGGCCAGTGATTTCTAGTCTATGTCTATAGGCAGCAGCCTCTAATGTGCTAGTGATGGCTGTTTAACAGTCTGATGGCCTTGAGACAGAAGCTGTTTTTCAGTCTCTCGGTCCCAGCTTTGATGCACCTGTACTGACCTCGCCTTCTGGATGATAGCGGGGTGAACAGGCAGTGGCTCGGGTGGTTGATGTCCTTGATGATCTTTTTGGCCTTCCTGTGACATTGGGTGCTGTAGGTGTCCTGGAGGGCAGGTAGTTTGCCCCCGGTAATGTGTTGGGCAGACCGCACCACCCTCTATAGAGCCTTGCGGTTGCGGGCGGTTGCAGTTGCCGTACCAGGTGGTGATACAGCCCTACAGGATGCTCTCAATTGTGCATCTGTACTGATAAGATGAAGCTAGATGCTTTAGGGCAACATGCCTGGGGTAACTGGAGAATGTGATAGTGATGTGAAGACAGAAACATAAAACGTTCTATACTAGAATCACTGCCTCATTGTTGATGATGTTTAAACATGTAGCAAGGTCAACCAACTCCATCCCCCAATGCCCCAGGGGACCACATCCCCTCCCATCTAGGCACTGGTGTAGATCTAAGGGTATTATATAGGTTAGCAGTATGGAAATAGCAGTATGGCAAAAGCTCCATCTTGCCTTTTGCTAGGTGAAATTTTCGCCACATTCCTTACACTTGCACAATAGCAGTTGATTTGTAATTTGGGAGTTAGGGTTAGGGTTAAGGCTAGGGCTAGTGTTAGGGTTAGATCATGTTTGTACCTTTAAATGATCATAAAAACCAAGAGATTGCGGAAAGCTCTAAATCCCCCTTACCTAAAACATTCAATCCAATGTCAGCAGCCTCTTCCAAGCCGTCCCTGTAATTTCAGGTGACTGAGATCACAGATGCATAGCAATCAGTTTTTTTTGGCTTCTTTGGAATAAGGGGTTCCATCCTGATGGGTTTTGGACTGTACAATTATTTTATCTCCACAAAGCAGAAAATTCCCATGATGGTTTCATCACTCTGTCTGTGGTTTAAGCCTCGCTTTTTGTTGATTTCAGTATAATTTAAAAACATTCATTTTCATTTCTGAAGTTTGAAACATTCTGCCGGAAATATCAAACTACGGTTAACTGCCAGAATTTTTTTTATAATTTTCTTAGGAAACAGTATTTTGTCATACCTCAATGCTTATTAATTAATTCACTACATTGATTTGGTTGTCATTTGTTTAAAATGTGTTTGAATATATACAATAATGTGTTACAGCCTGAAATCAAAATTGATTAAATATATTTTTTTCTCACCCATCTACACACAATACCCTATAATAACGAAGTGAAAACATGTTTTTAGATATTTTTGTTAATTTATTGAAAATTAAATACAGAAATATCTCATTTAGATAAGTATTCACACCCCTGAGTCAATACTTTCTAGAAGCACCTTTGGCGGCGTTTACAGCTGTGAGTCTTTTTGGGGTACGTCTCTAAGAGCTTTGCACACGTGGATGGTACAATATTATTATTTTTTAAATTCTTCATGCTCTGTCAAGTTGATTGTTGATCCTTGCTGGACAGCCATTTTCAAGTCTTGCCATAGATTTTCATGGTGATTTAAGTCAAAACTGTAACTAGGCCACTCAGGAACATTCAATGTCGTCTTGGTAAGCAACTCCAGAGTATTATTTTTTTTCTCTTTCCATGACATAGACTGACCAGGTGAATCCAGGTGAAAGCTATGATCCCTTATTGATGTCCCTTGTTAAATCCACTTCAATCAGTGTAGATTATCAAATCAAATCAAATTTTATTTGTCACATGCGCCGAATACAACAGGTGTGGACCTTACAGTGAAACGCATACTTACAAGCCCTTAACCAACAATGCAGTTTTAAGAAAGAATAC
This sequence comes from Coregonus lavaretus, assembly GCF_964263955.1. Taxonomy (NCBI): domain Eukaryota; kingdom Metazoa; phylum Chordata; class Actinopteri; order Salmoniformes; family Salmonidae; genus Coregonus; species Coregonus lavaretus. The sequence continues at coordinate 19,573,114 of NC_140018.1, read as the reverse complement.
CAAAAAATACAAAAAAAACATTAAATCAAAAAATAAGAAGAAATAAAAGTAACAAATAATTAAAGAGCAGCAGTAAAATAACAATAGCGAGGCTATATACAAGGGGTACTGGTACCGCGTCAATGTGCGGGGGCACCGGTTAGTCAAGGTCATTGAGGTAATATGTACATGTAGGTAGAGTTATTAAAGTGACTATGCATAAATAATAAACAGAGAGTAGCAGCAGCGTAAAAGGGGGGGGGGGGGGGGGTAGAAGCTGTTTAGAAGCTTCTTGGACCTAGACTTGGCGCTCCGGTACCACTTGCCGTGCGGTAGCAGAGAGAACAGTCTATGACTAGGGTGGCTAAATGAAGGGGAGGAGATGGGTTAAAGATGGATTTTTAAGCCTTGAGACAATTGCGACATGGATTGTGTATGTGTGCCATTCAGAGGGTGAATGGGCAAGCCAAAATATTTCAGTGCCCTTGAACGGGGTATGGTAGTAGGTGCCAGGCGCACCGGTTTGTGTCAAGAACTGCAACACTAATTGAGGCTGATCTGAGGGGGTCATGTGATCCTAATGTTTGGTGTACTCAGTGTATACATCACGGAAGACTGAAATATAACAAAACTGTTTGATATAGAAACACCGGATTTTCGACAGGTGTTTCCACCCATGAGGGCACTAAAGAGCGATTTGGTCATTTGACTGCAGGAAAGGGCTACAGGGTATTGTGTGTAGACCAGTGACAAAAAAATCTAAATGTAATCCATTTTAAATTCAGGCTGTAACACAAGAAAATGTGTACAAATTAAAGGGGTGTGAATACTTTCTGAAGACACTGTACATTCTGTAGACAGGGAAATTGATAAAATATTTGTTTCTTTAATTATATTCCTGTACTTCCTACACTTTTGACTTCTGTGACTTCATGTGAGAGTGTGTCATTAGATCATGTGTTGTATCACTAGTGCTTACTCACACAAGTTTGAAACAAAGCTATATCTCCACTGAGCGTCATTTGCTCTGGATTGTGATAGTGAGAGAAGTGAAGAGGGATGATTAGCACATTCTGAGGAAGGAGTGGGTCTACATTCCCGTGGGAGTGCTTGGCTAACAGCTAACAGTGACAGAGTGTGACTGACCTCTTCCTCAGCACCATCTACATTCCTCTGAGAACTAACACGTACAGTACAGTACATCTGCCAATGCCACCTCAGCCTCTCTCCTTCTTCCTAGAAGTCACCCAGGGAGCTATTGACGAAACCATCTCTAAAATGAAATCTGCATCATGTGCACTGTATCCTGTTCCAACTGCCCTGCTCAAATCATGCACCCCTGCACTCAGCCCTCTGATAACACAGCCCTCTGATAACACAGATTGTAAACCACTCCCTCCTATCTGGCAGTGTCCCACTGCACACAAGACAGCTGTCATCAGCCCCCTTCTAAAGAAGCCCACCCTGGAACTGGATGTTCTGGCCAATAGTAGGCCTGTCTCTCGACCTCCCCTTCCTCTCCAAGGTGTTGGAAAAAGTGCTTGCCATACAGCTCCATGATCATCTCAATCAAAACAACCTGTTTGAGAAATTCCAGTCTGTTTTCCGGGTCACTAACGATTTACCAATGGTGACTGATGCAGGCTCCCCATCTCCTGATCCTCCTGGACTTGAGCGAAGTGTTCAACACTGTCGACCACGCCATCATCCTCGAATGCCTCTGGGATCCCATCGGACTCTCTGGACCAGCCCTGAGCTGGTTCTGCTCTTACCTCTACGACAGGACTGAGTATGTCTCACTAGGTGGTCCAGGTCCCGGACCGACTCCATCACCTGCGGTGTCCCACTAGGATCTGTTCTTGGACCCATCCTGTTCATTCTGTATATGCTCCCCCTTGGCTGTGTCATCAGACGGCATGGAATCTCATTCCAATGCTATGCTGATGACACCCAGCTGTATGTAAAAACTGCCCCAAGTCCCTCTGCTGCATGTGCCCATCTGAACACCTGCCTTGAGGAGATAAGGGATGAAGCAAAACTTCCTCCAACTAAACAGCAGCAAGACTGAGGCTCTACTTTTTGGGACCTTTCGCTAGGACCAGCACTCAACCAAAACCCACCTCACCATTGCAGGCCAGAACATCCCAATCTCATCCTCAGTCTCCAATCTGGGAATTAAACTGAACTCCTCTCAAACGTCTGTGCAAAGCACCATTCTTTCACTTGTCTTCAAACAACAACTTTATTATAAGATTTGCAAAAATTGAGCAGTTAAACAATAACTCAATGGTGCAGAGGTAAGGGCCCAATGAACAAAGTTGGGTCTCAGCTTTTATAAGAAAGTATAACCTCCTTATCTATTGCACAGTTAGCAGATGTGTGGAAACAATGTACATAGTGCAAAGAAACGATAATCACTAGTTTCGTAACTATCTGCTGACACCGGGATATGCTGAATGATTAGATCATGATACTGCTAATCATGCTATTCTCTGTTCTCCTCAGCATGTTTCCACACAATTGGGATCCTGTAGATACTGAATAACAGGGTGAGTGACATACTGTGGTTTCACCCAGTCTTATGATTAGAACAGACAAGGACGGTCTGTATCAGTAGAGAAACACAGAAGAGACAGTTCTCTAAGGTTAATACAGAATAGACAGAGCCTAGTTCGTAATTTTCCAGCACTCACCTTAAGAACATTGCCAAACTCCATCCCACCCTTACTCAGTCTGATGCAGAGAAGCAATGCCTTTGGCTCCTCAAGGCTGGACTACCTCAAAGCACTCTTCATCAGGATCACTGGCAGGAGTCTCCAGAAGCTCCAGTACATCCAGAGCAGTGCTGCAAGGATCCTGATGAGAAAACTTAAACATGCGTAAACAACACCACATCACCCCCATCTCTGCATTGGCTCTCCGTCTCAATCTGATATAGCTGTGTTCCTTGTTGTCCTTGCCCCTTGTAGCGTCAGCTGTGTTCTTAGTGTCAGTGGCCCTGTCTAGTTGTGCCATTTTTTTGTTTATTTTTATTTTAATGCACTCACTGTAGCACTTTAAAATAGTTTTTCAAAGAAAAGCACGTTATAAAATCAATATCTTCTTCTTCTTCTTCTTCTTCTTCTTCTTCTTCTTCTTCTTCTTCTTCTTCTTCTTCTTCTTCTTCTTCTTCTTCTTCTTCTTCTTCTTCTTCTTCTTCTTATTTAATATTTACATCTGGGTGACCTGAGGGTCAAAGACAAATCTGGTACTCCTATAATTACACTGTAGTACACATGAACACTTGCTGTAACTTCCTATAGTGTCATTAAAGTATTTTACTGTAGTACTCATTAAATCATATTCCTTGAAAATAGATGTAGTTATATATGTTATCTAGAGGTCCACAATAGAAATAAGTCCCAGACTTTATGTGCATGTGTGGCTTTTTCAAGTTTTATGTGTGCTTGTTTTTTTAAATGGTCAAATTAATAAACTAAACTAAACTAAAGCCTATGGACAATCCTTTGGTTTACCATGCTTAACTGAGTTGAACCATGTTGTGACCTCATCTGCCTAGTGCCTATATGACCAGGGTTATGAGGAGATACAGTGCCTTCAGAAAGTATTCACACTCCTTGACTTTCTCCACATTTTGTTGTGTTACAGCCTGATTTTAAATTTGATTACATTGAGACTTTGTGTCACTGGCCTACACACAATACCCCCTAATGTCAAGGTGGAATTATGTTTTTAGACATTTTTACAAATTAATAAAAAATGCCAATAAGTATTCAACCCCTTTGTCATGGTAAGCCTAAATAAGTTCAGGAGTTTGCTTAACAAGTCACATAATACGTTGCATGGACTCAATAATGTGTGCAATAATAGTGTTTAACATGATTTTTGAATGACTACCTCATCTCTTTATCCCAAGGCCATCAGACTGTTAAATGGCCATCACTAGCACATTAGCGGCTGCTGCTGCCTATTGAAATCACTGGACACTTTAAGAAACGGAACACTAGTCACTTTAATAATGTTTACATATCTTGCACTATTCATCTCATACGTACAGTGAGGGAAAAAAGTATTTGATCCCCTGCTGATTTTGTACGTTTGCCCACTGACAAAGAAATTATCAGTCTATAATTTTAATGGTAGGTTTATTTGAACAGTGAGAGACAGAATAACAACAACAAAATCCAGAAAAACGCATGTAAAAAATGTTATAAATTGATTTGCATTTTAATGTTGTTATTCTGTCTCTCATTTTACATTTACATTTTAGTCATTTAGCAGACGCTCTTATCCAGAGCGACTTACAGTTAGTGAGTGCATACATAATTTTTAAAAATGTTCATACCCCCCGTGGGAATTGAACCCACAACCCCATGCTCTACCAACTGAGCTACATCCCTGCCGGCCATTCCCTCCCCTACCCTGGACGACACTGGGCCAATTGTGTGCCGCTCCATGTGTCTCCCGGTCGCGACCGGCTACGACAGGGGATCAAATACTTTTTTCCCTCACTCTATATACTGCATTCTATTCTATAATATTCTACTGTATCTTAGTCCATGCCGCTCTGTCATTGCTTGTCCATATATGTATATATTCTTAAATCCCATTCCTTACTAGTTTTGTGTGTATTGGGTATATGCTGTGAAATTGTTAGATATTACTTGTTAGATATTACTGCACTGTCGGAGCTAGAAGCACAAGCATTTCTCTACACCTGCTATAACATCTGCTAAACACGTGTATGTGACAAATACAATTTGATTTGATTTGATTTGACATACAATTATCTGTAAGGTCCCTCATTCGAGCAGTGAATTTCAACCACAGATTCAACTACAAAGACCAGGGAGTTTTTCCAATACCTCACAAAGAAGGGCACCTATTGGTAGATGGGTAAAAATAAAAAAGCAGACATTGAATATCCCTTTGAGCATCGAGAAGTTATTAATTACACTTTGGATGGTGATCAATGATCAATACACCAAGCCACTACAAAGATACAAGCGTCCTTCCTAAATCAGTTGCCGGAGAGGAAGGAAACCGCTCAGGGATTTCACCATGAGGCCAAGTTACAGAGTTTAATGGCTGTGATAGGAGAAAACTGAGGATGGATCAACAACATTGTAGTTACTCCACAATAGTAACCTAAACGACAGAGTGACAAGAAGGAAGCCTATACAGAATAAAAAATATTCCAAAACATGCACGCTGTTTGCAACAAGGCACTAAAGTAATACTGCAAAAAAAAAATTCAAAGAAATTAACTTTATGTCCTAAATACAAAGCGTTATGTTTGGGGCAAATCCAACACAACACATCACTGAGTACCACTCTTCATATTTTCAAGCATGGTGGTGGCTACATCATGTTATGTGTATCGTTATCATCGGCAAGGACCAGGGAGTTTTTTATGATAAAAATAAACTGAATAGAGCTAAGCACAGGCATAATTCTAGAGGAAAACCTGATTCAGTCTGTTTTCCAACAGACACTGGGAGACAAATTCACCTTTCAGCAGGACAATAACCTAAAACACAAGGCCAAATATACACTGGAGTTGCTTACCAAGACGACATTGAATGTTCCTGAGTGGCCTAGTTACAGTTTTGACTTAAGTCGGCATGAAAATCTATGTCAAGACATGAAAATGGCTGTCTACCAATGATCAACAACCAACTTGACAGAGCTTGAATCATTTTTAAAAGAATAATGTGCAAATATTGTACAATCCAGGTGTGCAAAGCTCTTAGAGACTTACCCAGAAACACTCACAGCTGTAATCACTGCCAAAGGTAATTCTAACATGTATTGGCTCAGAGATGTATTTGTATTTGATTTTAAACAAATTTGCTAAAATGTCTAAAAACATGTTTTCACTTTGTCATTATTGGGTATTGTGTCTAGATGGGTGAGCAAAAAATATATATTGAATCCATTTTGAATTCAGGCTGTTACACAACAAAATGTGGAATAAGTCAAGGGGTATGAATACTTTCTGAAGACACTGTACATTGTGCAGTGATTCAACGCATTACGATTACATTGAATTACATGCATTTCACTGACAAAGTCAAAGAATAATGTAATCATTTTGACCAGATTAACATCGCCTGTACATCAAGGTGGGTCTCCTGGTGTCACGCGACGTGTATGCGGTAGCGAAGTCAAAAGCAGGACACAGAGCGGCTGGCAACGTTTTTTACTGAACACAGTAAAATCAACGTACAAACAACAAACCTCCAAACAGGGAGGAAAGCACAAAGACCCGTACATACAGAACTGCCGGAATGACAACAAACAATAACACACAAAGTACCAATGAGACACAGGGGTTAATATAGGGAATACAATCCAACATAATGGGAAACAGGTGTAAACAATAAAGACCAAACAAGACAAACACCGAAACATCGATCGGCAGCAGCTAGTACTCCGGGGACGACTAACGCCGAAGCCTGCCCGAGCAAGGAGGAGGAGCTGCCTCGGCTGAATCCGTGACACCTGGTTGAGGGTTTGTCCAATCCAATGTACACAGCTGTGAATTTCCCCCTGCGGCAAGCCACAACCCTATACCCACGTGTGTGATTGGCATATTGGTAGAGTCTGACTAACAAGGGGCCTGCTCTCTAGCCCAACAGAATAACAACGACTCCTAGCATGTTCTCAGGGGAAAGCTCATAGCATGTTTTAAGGATGGTTCTTAATCGAATCACAGAGAACGGCATACTCAACACTAACTGTGAACAAATTGGAAGTAGGCCATGATGTCATAGCACGACTGTGCGGTACCACTGTACGTTACTGTACTGTACTCTGTATGTTGCTTGAGGAGCTCAATTTCAAGTAAGTGATATCAAGTGCCTGAAGGTTAATATCTTCATATCTGGATAATAAGTTATGCGTTTTACATATGGAGACAGTGGGGCGTAATGGTTATTGTGGAGAGGAAAATACGTCTGGGGAATTTGTACCTTTCATGTGAGGTGATTAGTGAGATTACATCTCAGTTAATCACAGCTTTCTTAATTGCCAAGGAGGCCAAAGCAATCGGCGCAGTCAACAGTTCAATAATGTGTGTCTCGCACCAGATGTTAGCTACAGGGAGGGTAGACCAGTCGGTCACAGCCTGATTTTATTTCACACTTCGTTTTTCTTGTTTCTTGTGAAGGAAGCAATAAACATTATTGATATTTGGAGACGCACAATTTCTCTCTCTCTCTCTCAGGGTTTGAGCCAGAGCTGAGAACAATCATATTAGTGGGTAGAGCTGTAGGTAGTAAAACCCTGTTTACTAGGTTCAGAAGGCCTCTCCTCCTGCCGTGTGCAGCCAGTCTGAGAGAGTTTCATATGGGTACCGGTACATCACTTTCTAAGCAGCGCTCACAACAGCCACCTCAAAGCAGTTCTAGCCACCTCAAAGCAGTTCTAGCCACCTCAAAGCAGTTCTAGCCACATCATGGAAGTAACGGAGTCCGGGGGCGTCAGTCATATCCTTTGGATAGGGCCTTTATAGTAAAGAATGTGTGGGTTAATAAGTCAGTAGACTACCTCAGAAAGAGAATGTAAAGACACCCCCTGCTGACCAGTGCTCCATCATTTTGACAGGTCAAACTCTCTCCACAGTCACCAGGGCCCTGACTCTCTGGGCTAAAGTAAATCTCTCAGCAGTGTTAGAACAACATGCAGGTAGAATGCAATTCAACAAGTTGCCTGATGGAGCAGTGTGTTTGATCATGGTGCTGGCAAAACGAGGGATGTGGGTTAGATTCCTTCAGAAGCCATTAAGACTGAACATATAATACGTTTGTATAAACATCTCTGCTAAATGTATGTACTGTATCTAGCCATCATAGAAACTAGAATAGTTTTGGTCCATGTCAGGAAAACATATCTGGGTAGTTACATCAATTCGGTGCCTTTTGAGAAGTGTAACTTGGTCCAAAGAAACATTTGATTTCACCTAATTTTAACATTCTGTCATAAAGAGCACATGTTCAACTTAATAAAAAACATGTTTTCCCATCTCAAGAGGTTACATACAAAAAAGACTATATTACGTGCCTATTAAGTGCCAAATAAAGTAACAGGGTTGATTATTTAATCTTAAATCAGCCATAAATCCCCTTTTGACAGGAGGAATTGAAGATTGTTGTGTGCAACAGGGAGTGACAATTGAAAACGTAATTGTTAAAACATTTCTAGCCTGACAGTCTATGGGTGATAGGGTTGACGTGTTATGCTCAACCTGTTCAGTTTTCCACCACAAAACACCAGAAAATGGTAAGAAGAGTAGAAGCAGCTCACCTGCTTTTATACTATGATTTGACTATTAGATGTTCAATGTTTCTTTCAAAAATAATATTTTTAAAGGAATTGTTTCATCATATTAAAACGAGAGTTCACATAACAGTGTTGACCTTAAAATGAGGGACATACGTAAATGAATCACTAATCACATGAAATAAATAATAATCTTTAGAAATGACTTTGTCTTTACAGTAATGGTGAAACTTGGAGACATTTTTGGATTAAGTGGATTGAAATCTTCTTAGAAGTGACACAGGGTTGACAGAGGGACATACCAAAATGCGGAGTTTGGGCACTTTAGTAAGTCTTTATTCATATAAAAAAATCGGATTTATTGAAGTCTCCATGTGGTCTATATTAAAGGGCACTTCATTTAATATAGCAGGCTTTTAAAATTCAATATTGGTGCACAATGTCGACTTAAAATATCAAAGGGACGCAAAAGGCACTTTTTTTGTGGAACGACCCATCTGTCAACAAACATAACATGCGGTAATGAATTATTGTAAGTCAAACCACTTTGACATGCCTGCTTCATACACCCACACATGTGCTGACGGTTACGTTACACTACTGTGCACTTTGCCTTTGTCGGGCAGTACAGTATCATAACCCAAGCAAAGACAGCAGTTTTGATTGCAAAAACAACACCTGGGATCTGTGTTTGTTGCAACCTCACTTACTTTTACTAATCACTTCTGTCAAAGGTCTGGCCAGCTGCAGAGCAGAGTTCTTGCCCTAACAGCTCAAAAGGCTTGCATGCCCAGCACAGGGATGAAGGGGAAGGGATGAAGCTTCATGTTCAGCCTATTGTAGCATGGCAAAGACAAGATGTAGGCAAGGAAATACAACTGGAGAGAGACACACTGAACACACACACACACATCTCGCTGAAATGAATACAGCTGTTGTGGTATAGATGTATGGATGTTTTAGACAAGGAACGTTTGGCTGTCTACAAAAAAATTACAATCATCATAATCATAATTTTCCCCCCACAGCTGGGTTGCACATACTGTCAAACTTCATTTCAGTTTGTAAAACTATTGTAACTCCCTTAATGGCATCATTATTATATAGAAGTGCAATCTTGTTGTTGAATTCCTTACTCATCCATGACACATTCATCCAAGTCATTAGGTATTTTAGCTTTAATCTCATACCTAATCTTATTCACATTACATCATTCACACCCATGTTCACACTTCTTGTGTAGAAAGTAGAAAAAATAACCCATATTTGCTTCCATTATTTCACCTCAAACATGTGAGAATAACAGCTGAGGAGGGAGGACTGATCTTGACCTAATAATACACAAAGGCACATTCTGTACACATCCAGTGTTGAAGGGGATTGACACCACAAACAGGCCTGGCCAGCCCAGCTTTTTGCCTTGGACTTGTCCCTCACATCCTCTCCTCCGGCTCTTCATTAAAATATTATGTATAATAAAGCACTAATGCTACATGTGGAGACAGAAGGTCTTGAGAGGGAGCTAACGAGAGAGAGAGTATGTTCATGAATCCTAATGCTACTGCTGCTGTGTGCCTCCGGGGGTGAGAAGTTAAAAAAAATAAAATGGAGGGAGTTACTGGACCGACTTGAAAGTCCTGAGGCTCAGCTGCCGCCACAATTCATCCCCGCAAATAACCATGACGTCGAGATGGCTGTGATCAAACTTTGTATTTAACTTAAATCCTTGTCCCCCTCCCTCCCCCTTCTACTCCACCCTCCAAAACATTCCAATGTCTTCAGGTTGCATAGTGAGTATGACAGCTATTCAAAAGGGAGGCAGAGGGAGGCAGCAAGCACCAAAGACACTGTGGCGAGCTGTCAGTCTGAGGAGGAGCAGAGCAGGGAGGAGAAGGGGGAACTAGCTGATGAAACTGTGATTACGCAGCTTTTGAACACTTAATTTGCATTCAGGATATTAATGACCTAAATTGACATGCATTCTTTGACTTTCTCTCCATTTCTCAGTGCAGAGTGAGAGAGACTCTGTAACAATGATAAATGGTGTGGAAAAAAGGTTTGTTGCTTTTCCTATATCGATCCACCTTATACACCCCCACCCAATTAAAGCATTCCAATATCCATCAGTCAACTCTCTCTCAATTTTCTCTCAGTTCACCTGTGCACCCGACCTGTAGCTATTTTAACATAACCAATTCCACCCTCCCTCCAAACAGATCACACAAGGAAATTTAAACCAGGGCTGAGGGAGTAAGTGAGTAAGTGAGAGACTCTATGGAGATTTCCTGAGCATTGACTGAGAGAAAACAGATTAAATGAGGAGGGAGGCATGGAGCTGGTGAAGCTGAGCGTCCTACTACGAATGTGTTTCCCTGGTCCCAGGGGACCCCTCTTAAACAAAAGTGAAGCGTCTTCTACAATCAATGGCCGCTTAGTTAGAAGAATGGCCCTTTTTGAAGAGACAGCCAGCGGCCGCCTGGAGATCATGGTGTCACTGGTCACCCCAGAATAAAAGGGCTAATCAATGAGAGGGACAGCGCTGGTTTGTTGTTAAAGGCCATGGACCCCGGTTGAGACTCACTCTATGAGAGAGCAACCTGTACCTGAATGGGGTTATTAGTCATTATCAGGGCTGGGGGATAATCAAGCTCACCTGTCTCAATGTAGTCTAGACTAGAGCAATAATTGTTGATGTAGAAGCCTCTAAGGCAGTGACAGATGAGGGTATTATCTTGGATAACTCTGATGTCTTTGGTCTGGAAGAGGGTTTTAAAATGGGCTATCATCAATTGTGATATTACTGACTGTGAATATAAAACAGCAGTGATGTTTCCAACGCCATAGCATCGGAAGTTGTCTAGCTCATCCCATACTGAACAGTAATGCTGTAGGGTTGCAGGTAGCATAGCGGTTAAGAGCATTGGCCCAGTAATTGAAAGGTCGCTGGTTCGAATCCCCGAGCTGACTAGGTGAAAAATCTGTAGATGTGCCCTTGAGCAAGATACTTAACTCTAATTGTTCCTGTAAGTCACTCTGGATAAGAGTGTCTGCTAAGTGACTAAAATGCCTATACCCTATGGCAAGAAATCCCACACCAGCTCAACCACACCATGGTCTGTCTCAAAGATACGACACATTTCTCCGACATCTACCATTGCTTCTTGTTAAACTCCCACCGCCCGTTAATTAATTCTGTGGTAATTTTATGGAATTCAAAAGAGTGCTATTCTGACCTTGTTTAATTCCCTGCTGCACAGTGGAGTATTACTAGTATAGAGCAGCAGATTGCATCACTCCAGACTGATTCCCCTTGTTTCTACACCATTTCAGCAGCGCTCACTGCTTTAAACAGCTGCACGTTACATGATGCCCCCTGTGTTACTAACTCAGCCATTCATGCCTTGCGAGTTATTTGAGCCTGCTGTCATGTTTGTACCCTTGACTGGGCAGTTGCATTGTGCTTCAATAAGCCAAGCCATTATTACAATAAAATGTTCTCCTATTGTCTGAGTTGATAAATGTTAAATGTTTTTTCTCTCACAAATATGTCGTTTCGAAGGCCTCTCATTCAGATGCAATATGCTGTTGGGTGGGTGAGGGGGGATGCATAGCAAATGTATTACCAGCTATGATGTAAGATGGCTGAGACCGAGACGGTTCAAAAACTGTTTCTTGTCAGATTAATGTGTCATGCTTGATATAAATAATTTTCTGTCTCCAGTGTTCCTGTTACAGGCGCTACTGGCTGCTTAGCCCAGTGTGTATGAATATGTGTGTTGATTAAGATACCAGACATTCATAGGAAACAAATGAATTGCTTAAAAATATAATTTCCTTATGCCAGTTTAGTAATTGCTTTGGGGCTATACTAAGTCTAATTGATATGTTGGAGTAATAAATGATCTTGTTTAAAATTCTAAAATAGGATTATAATGATAGCTAGCTAGCTCCCTCTCCCAGTATACAGTTGAAGTCGGAAGTTTACATACACTTAGGTTGGAGTCATTAAAACTCGTTTTTCAACCACTCCACAAATTTCTTGTTAACAAACTATAGTTTTGTTAAGTCGGTTAGGACATCTACTTTGTGCATGACACAAGTAATTTTTCCAACAATTGTTTACAGACAGATTATTTCACTTATAATTCACTGTATCACAATTCCAATGGGTCAGAAGTCTATATACACTAAGTTGACTGTGCCTTTAAACAGCTTGGAAAATTCCAGAAAATGACATCATGGCTTTAGAAGTTTCTGATAGGCTAATTACCATCATTTGAGTCAATTGGAGGTGTACCTGTGGATGTATTTCAAGGCCTACCTTCAAACTCAGTGCCTCTTTGCTTGACATCATGGGAAAATCAAGAGAAATCTGCCAAGACCTCAGAAAATAAATTGTAGACCACCACAAGTCTGGTTCATCCTTGGGAGCAATTTCCAAACACCTGAAGGTACTACGTTCATCTGTACAAACAATAGTACGCAAGTATAAACACAATGTGACCACGCAGCCGTCATACCGCTCAGGAAGGAGACGTGTTCTGTCTCCTAGAGATGAACGTACTTAGCAAAGGACCTTGTGAAGATGCTGGAGGAAACAGGTACAAAAGTATCTATATCCACAGTAAAACGACTCCTATATCGACATAACCTGAAAGGCCGCTCAGCAAGGAAGAAGCCACTGCTCCAAAACCGCCAAAGAAAAGCCAGACTATGGTTTGCAACTGCACATGGGGACAAAAATCGTACTTTTTGGAGAAATGTCCTCTGGTCTGATGAAACAAAAATAGAACTGTTTGGCCATAATGACCATCGTTATGTTTGGAGGAAAAAGGGGGTTGCTTGCAAGCCGAAGAACACCATCCCAACCGTGAAGCACAGGGGTGGCAGCGTCATGCTGTGGGGGTGCTTTGCTGCAGGAGGGACTGGTACACTTCACAAAATAGATGGCATGAGGAAGGAAAATGATGTGGATATATTGAAGCAACATCTCAAGACATCAGTCAGGAAGTTAATACAGTAATCAGGGGGAAGTAATAACCTATAAGTGACCTCGTTGATTCTCCTCAGGACCGCAGGCTCAGCTTCCGGCAGGGCAGGTGGAGGGGCAGATTCCGGGTCGAGAGCCAGACCCGATCCCCCGGTACGAAGATTGGGGTCTCACTGCGGTGGCGGTCAGCGTTGGCCTTCTGACGACGCACGGCGCGCTGGAGGTGAACGTGGTTAGCGTCCCACGTCTCCTCCGCGTGCCGAAACCAGTCATCCACCGCAGGAGCCTCGGTCTGGCTCTGGTGCCACGGTGCCAGAACCGGTTGGTAACCTAAAACACATTGGAATGGCATTAGGTTAGTAGAGGAGTGGTGGAGAGAGTTCTGGGCATATTCTGCCCATGGCAAGAGCACCGACCACTCCCCCGGCCGGTCCTGGCAGTAGGACCGCAGGAACCTACCCACATCATGATTTACCCGTTCCACCTGCCCATTTGACTCGGGGTGGAACCCAGAGGTCGCGGCTGACCGAGACCCCCAGACGTTCCATGAACGCCTTCCAGACCTTGGACGTGAACTGGGGACCTCGGTCGGACACTATATCCTCTGGTACCCCGTAGTGCCGGAAGATGTGAGTAAACAGGGCCTCCGCAGTTTGCAGGGCCGTGGGGAGACCGGGCAGAGGAAGGAGGCGGCAAGAGTTGGAAAAGCGGTCCACAACGACCAGGATGGTGGTGTTACATTGGAAGAGGGGAAGATCAGTCAAAAAATCCACACTTAGGTGAGACCATGGTCGTTGTGTAACTGGTAAAGGATGTAACTTACCCGCTGGGAGGTGCCTAGGTGCCTTACTCTGGGTGCACAGTGAGCAGGAGGAGACATACACCCTCACGTCCTTAGCCAAGGTAGGCCACCAGTACGACCGATACCTGGGTGACCAGAGGAGGGTGACGTGTGTGCCCAGTAGATCAGACGATCACGGATAAGAGCAGGCACGTATCGCAGTCCAGCTGGACACTGAGGTGGAGATGGATCTATGCGTAATGCCTGCTCTATATCCGCGTCCATCGCCCATACTACCGGCGCCACAATGCAGGAGGCCGGGAGTATGGGGGTGTTGTCTCTGGGCCTCTCCTCTGTGTCATACAGCCGGGACAGTGCGTCTGCCTTCATGTTCTTCGTACCCGGAATGTATGACAGTGTAAAATCAAACCGGGTGAAGAATAGGGCCCACCTGGCCTGGCGAGGATTCAGCCTCCTCGCTGCCCGGATGTACTCCAGGTTACGGTGGTCCGTCCAGACGAGGAAAGGGTGTTTCGCCCCTTCGAGCCAATGCCTCCACGCGGTCAAAGCTCAGACAACAGCCAACAGCTCCCGATCACCAACGTCGTAGTTCTGCTCCGCCGGGCTGAGCTTCTTAGAGAAGAAGGCACAGGGGTGGAGCTTGGGTGGCGTGCCCGAGCATTGAGATAGGACAGCACCTATCCCTACCTCGGACACATCCACCTCCACCACGAAGGGTAGTGATGGATCGGGGTGGGCCAGTACCGGGGCTGAGGTGAACAGACCCCGCAGTCTACTGAAGGCCAGGTCAGCCTCAGCAGACCAGCGGATCCGGGATGGCCCACCCTTCAACAGGGATGTAATGGGAGCTGCGACCTTGCCAAAGCCCCGGATAAACCTTTGATAGTATTTGGCGAAGCCAAGGAAGCGCTGCACCTCCTTAACCGTGGTTGGAGTCGGCCAATTACGCATGGCTGTAATGCGATCTCCCTCCATCTCCACACCTGAGGTGGTAATGCGGTATCCGAGGAAGGAGACGGACTGCTGGAAAAACATACACTTCTCGGCCTTGGCATTAAGGTCATTTTCCAACAGTCGGGCCAGCACTTTGCGAACCAGGGACACATGCTCGGCGCGCGTAGCGGAATACACCAGGATGTCATCGATGTAGACCACCACACCGCGACCAAGCATGTCCCGAAACACCTCGTTCACAAAGGACTGGAAGACGGATGGAGCATTCATCAAACCGTAGGGCATCACCAGGTATTCATAATGCCCCGTGGTTGTACTGAATGCTGTCTTCCACTCATCCCCCTCCCGAACACGCACCAGGTTGTATGCACTCCTGAGATCTAATTTGGTGAAGAAGTGCGCCCCATGCATTGACTGCGTCTTAGAAAACGCGTGCGCCAGATCGAGGTATTCGGGGGGAATGCGCACGGTGGTGGTACCGTCTGGACTTTCCACCGTGGTTGCACCAACTGAAACACCTAGACGCCTACCCTGACACTCTTGCGACCACCCCGTGAGAACCCTCTGCGGCCATGAGAAGGTGGGGTTGTGGAGTGCTAGCTAAGGGATACCTAATACCACAGGGAAAGCAGGAGAATCAATAATAGAACCTGCTCACAATGAGTCTCCTGGGTGATCATGGTGACTGGTACAGTAACTTCCTTAACAAACCCGGACCCTAATGGTCGACTATCAAGTGCTCTGATGGGGAGTGGAATGGATAGCGGAACCAATGAAATGCCTTGACGGCGTAAGAATGCCCTGTCCATAAAGTTCCCAGCTGCGCCTGAATTGACTAGCGCCTTACACTGGGGAACTACCATGTGATTGGGAAAGTAGATAGGTAGGGTACAGTGCGCAGCAGAGGGCTCTGAACGAGTGTGGGTGTTTGAGACCTGGGGTGATGCGAGAGTGCCCTGCTGCCGCCTCCAGACCCAAAAGAGCGTTGACGACTACATGTGGTGTACTGTCCCTTCGTGCCACCAGAGTGTCACTGTCGCTGTCGTCCTCCACTCTCTCGGACGGCGGCTCCACCCAGCTCGTGATCGAAGACCGCCCGAAAGAGGTGAGCGAACTCCCCGTAGTTCTCCAACGCGGCTCCTCCTTCGTTCCAAACCGCGTTGGCCCACTCTAGGGCTTTCCCCAAGAGGCAGGAAACGAGGACGGACACCTTCTCCCGCTCCGATGGGGCCGGCCTGATGCTGGAGAAGTAGAGCTCCAGTTGGAGGAGGAATCCTTGGCAGAGCGCCGCCGTCCCGTCGAACGACCGTGGTTGGGATATCTGGATCCCTCCGGGTGCTGGGGTGTAGGTGGCTGGATCCGGTTGGCCAGCTGGTCTCGACAGATCGGGTCCTCTCCTCTCCAGGCATTGGACGACCTGAAGAACCCGATCCATCGCTTCCCCCAAGCTGGCCAGCATCGTGGACTGCTCCTGGACCCGTGCCACGACTCCAGGCATGCGCTCCTCTCCCGCTGACTCCATAGCGGGTGGGTGATTCTGTAATGAGTGTGATAGAAGGAGTCAGGCGCAGGAGGGTAAATCACTGAATACAGAGTTTATTCCGTCGTACACAATTACGCTGGATAGCGACACACGAAAACAGGAAACTATCTACCCTGGCAATACACAGTATGAGATACTCCAACAATATACAGGCACAGGGGAAATATCTACCCTATCTATACAAAGTGTGAGTAGCTCCACCGAGCTACACTACTCTCACAATAAACAATCACCCACAAGGACAAGGGGGGCAGAGGGAACACTTATACACGGACTAATGAGGGGATAAGAACCAGGTGTGTGTAATTGACAAGACAAGACAAATGGAATGATGATATATGGAGCGGCAGTGGCTAGTAAGGCGGTGACGACGAACGCCGAAGCCTGCCCGAACAAGGAGGGGAGGCAGCCTCGGCGGAAGTCGTGATACAGAGAGAGGTTATGTTTTTAGACTGTTAGACTTTTCCGTTGCCCGAATAGACTTCCATTAGATCTGTGACTCACACACTCACAGTCCTGCAGAGACAGAGACAAGCACATCTATGTACACGCACACATAGCTTCCCCATTCTCCCTTGTGGAAAAGAGCATCCTAAAACAACATACCCCTCTGCCAAATGAGACACCACACACAATGAATCACCACATCATCAAACAGACTTTTACTATTACTAAATACAACCACAACATTGACTGTGTTGAGAACAGTGATTTGTCTGATTTGTCCTCTGTGCTGAATCCATCATGAATATGTCACAGTATTGCCAAACGACAACAGTTACTGTAGGATGGTAAGAATAATGGATCATAACAGCAGTCATTATCATTAGGAATAAGATCATTAAACCAACTGCTTGATGCAAATGAATGTTTATTAATCTCATTCTTACAGTAGCTGTAAGGGTAGACATGGTCTCCAAAATAGAGACAAATTGCGTAATGGAGTTAATTCTTGACAAGGGAAGATGAAAATACCCTTAATGTAAACATATTCATGTTTTTACATTTCCATTCCATGAGGAAATAATGTGAGATTTCATTTGCTGAGTTTTCTCTTTCTGTCAAAGGTTTTTGCAATGATTGTTATTATTGTAGGGTATCAAAGTATCTACGTTGAGAAATGGTTGCTATAGAATAATACTGTATTTCAATTGCTACCACCTAGTACATTTTACATTAGAGAGAAGCAGATGCCATTCCAGATTCTAAACATGACATATCCAAATGCTTATTTTAAAGACGATTAAACTACATCCCATTTTTATTTATTTGAATTCCTCATCTCACTGTTGTGATTGAATTTCTGAATCAATTCCCACTTCTCCTGGTCAGATAAGGATGCTGCTACAGTGTTATTCACAAGGCTAGGAGAGAGAGAATTTATCTCTTTGCCTTAGGCCAGGGGTATTCAACTCTTACCCTACGAGGTCCGGAGCCTGCTGGTTTTCTGTTCTACCTGATAATTAATTGCACACACCTGGTGTCCCAGGTCCAAATCAGTCCCTGATTAGAGGAGAACAATAAAAAAAATGCAGTGTAACTGGCTTCGAGGTCCAGAGTTGAGTTTGAAGGCCTTAGGTCCTCTCACACATTTCTCGAGCACTCCAGAAAAAGCCCTGAATAAGCATAGTTTCATATGCAATACTTACATATCTACTTTCAGTGTAGATAGGAATTATATTAAGATAATTCAGATCGTTTTACAGAGTGTTTTTAAGCTGGAATACTTAATGGTGAAACTGCCACATCCGTTTGCGATATTACAACAACAAAAAAGTTACTGCAAACAACTAACACTGTTTTCCCCTTCGGACATCATTGCACTCGTGATAGAACAGCAGCATATGTACTCCAATTTTTTACCACAATGTTCGACGCTCTCCACCTCTGCTTCGTCAACAAAACAACAACAATAACATCGGCCGTGGGGAGGACAGTGGCACTATTTACCCTACTGTGGATTCCATCTTTAAAGGTATCTGTATTCATCAAGTATTCAGTTACAACCTTGTGTAGGGTGCTCGGTCACTGGCATGGCCAGGTCATTAATATTGAATGGTTGGCTTCTGATATGGCAATGATAAGGTCATGAGCCCTATATGAAGTGCTCCTCTCTGAGAGCTCTGCACTCACACACACACACACACACACACACACACACACACACACACACACATACACACACACACACACACACACACACGCATACACATACACACACACACACACACACACACACACACACACACACACACACACAGGCACACACACACACACACACACACACACACACACGCACACACACACACACACAGGCACACACACACACACACACACACAGGCACACACACACACACAGGCACACACACAAACACACACACACACAGGCACACACACACACAGAGGCACACACACACACACACACAGGCACACACACACACACACAAACACACACACACACACACACAGGCACACACACACACAGGCACACACACACACAGGCACACACATGCCCACAAGAAGCAGGGAGAGGGTGTAGATGTGCCCCATGTGGTGTTATTGGTAGCCCCTCCACGTAAGGAGCCCCATGATAGTCACACAGCTGAAACACAGCATGACAATCTTACCATAACGATTCACATAGCTGACTGTACAGCAGTGGAGGCTGCTGGGGGGAGGATGGCTCATACAGTTTTTTGCAATCACTTTGGCACTAATTTCAGAACCTTGACGTCATTTTTCAAAACTCTAGACACAAAACTCAAAACGGTCATCACTTGTAACACAGGCTGTCCAATGTTCAAAACATTGCATTGTGCATTCATATCTTTAAAGAAATATTGCACTTGCACAATCATTGGTTCAAAAAACAAATGTATTGTGAAATACCAATGAAACATTAATTTAGATCACCCACACACAAGCAACTGATAGTTTCACTGTGTCATTGTTCGTACGATCATTAAATATTGTAGTACAAAATAGGTGATACATGTTTCATTATGGTACTACATGTAAATACATCCCTGTAAAAGTACTGCAGTAGTAGAGAGAATACTACAGACACAGTGGAATCATTGAACAAAATCTGAAATATATTGATGAAAAACAATACAGTACTGTAAAACATCAAATGCAGTGTTCCTCAACTTGCTTGCTTGTACTGTAAAAAGCAAAACATAGGAGTGATTACTGTACTTCTACATTTTCATCAACTCTGTCTTGTGGTTTTGGCCACAGGTTCTCATCTACATCACAATGGATGTTTTCATTAGCCAAACATCTTGGAAAAAACCTTTGGCCATGGCGAATCCAGGCCTGACACTGGTCTGCCGTGATGTCATTGCATGCGTCATTCATGGCCTGGAGAAGAGTGACTTGTTCATGAGGGCGCCTATCATAAACCTTCCATCTCCATGTGGAGAAAAATTCCTCAATCGGGTTAAGGAAAGGAGAGTATCGGGGTAAATACAGGGTGGTAAATTGTGCATGGGCCTGAAACCATGCTTGCATCATATGAGCATGGTGGAACCTGACATTATCCCACACAATGACATAGGTCACGCCACCAGCTCTACAGGCCTGATCGAGCTCATCAAGGAAGGTTACAAGGGGACCATAGAAACGGTGTCTGATAAAGAATGATGATGAAATATTACATCCATAGATAATTGGTGACAATGAATCTCGTTACTTTGAAACTTTCATGATCTAAACATGGAATATTGTTTGTCTGTTTCCATACAACTATGCATTAAGAGCAATGCAACAGTTACTTATCATTTTGAGCAGTTGTATCAATTGATAGTTGGATAATTGTAATGAAATGAATAGACACTCATCTGAAATGTAATGTGTGAATTGTCTTTTGAAATAGTAGTACTTTGATGTTAAGTTGTGTCATATTGAACAGGTGACTTTTGTTAAATGAACAAATGATCTTAGTTTTATGTGTATTGTATCCAAGCAATTGAAAAAAGTGTTAGAGTTTTGAAAAATGTGCATTTTGATCATTGGTTGTGAGTTTTGTGTCTAGAGTTTTGAAAAATGACGTCAAGGTTCTGAAATTAGTGCCAAAGTGATTGTAAAAAACTGTAATAATGGCTGGAACAGAGTCAATGAAATGGCATCAAACACATGGAAACCATACCTTCCCACTAATTCTGCTCCATTACCACGTGCCCATCCTCCCAATTAATGTACCACCAACCTCCTGTGCTGTACAGTATGTGACATCTCCTGATGGCACATACAGGTAGGTATTATTAGTCAACATTCAAAGTGCTGTACTGTACACTTGTATTGAATGTTCTCACACATGGTGTTGGTAAGATATTCGTGCTAAAGGTAAAATACAGGTCTGAAAACCTGATGTGTGTATGAGTCATAAACGTAAGAGTCTCCTGGGTAAGTCCTCTGCAGAGTAATCAATGGGAGAGAAACCCAAGCCCAGACTCCATACAGACACTGGTTATGTGAAACAAGCAGAGAGAAGGAAGTGGAGCAGAGCTTATATGAGGTATTTTATGTCACATCTGCTGCTGTAGAACCTCGCTCTGAGTAAACACTTCAAGTCCCATTGAGAATAACGCCTCCTTTAAAACACACATCAACGTTTTACAACCAAACTCTAAGGGATACCGTACCAGCATATTCAAAAAGACATTTCAACATGAAACCATATTGCTACAATAATTTTTACCTAGAAGGGAGGGAAAAACTAATTGGTGGGTGAAATTTCCTCTCACTTTATGTGTGTCAGCGTTACATTCTATTAGCAGGATGTCAGCCAGAGAAGGTCTACAATAGCTCCATCTTCCTCTCTTAACTGGATTATATCTCTCCTATTCATCCCCACAGCCCATAATGCAGATCATGCAAAAACAGAGGGAGACGGCAGAAATAAGCCTACCATTGCTTAAGTTGTTTGTCTGTTTCTAAATCTATTCATTTTTATCGTGGTAAATTACAATTATGTAATAGTGGGTATTTTTTTTCATCGGATCATCTGTACTTTTATATCCACTGGAGTGCATGCAATTATTAAGCTGCAATGACTGCAATGATATTAAATGGGAAACCCAAATTAGATTGTACAGACAGACTGTGTGTTTAGACTCTGGGTTAGTCAAACAAAAATGAAATGGATCTTCCATATATTCGATACCATTTTAATGATAACATGGAGGATGACTCAATAATTATGATTCGGGGTGTGATGAATATGAAAAATGTGTCACAAATTACACCCTGTTTACATTATAGTGCACTACTTTGACCGGAGTCACATAGCGAATAGGGTGTAATTTGTGTTTAGTCCATTTGTACCTTGGAGGACTGTAACTCAGTCCCATTAGCCCATCTGAGGGACCAGTCATCAACATCCCAGGGACCAGTACCAGTCCACGAACCAGGGGTTGAAAAACACTTACACCAGTGAATCTATGTTCTATTTTCTTTTACTAGCAAGATGGATCTTTGCACTCATTCCCACTGTGCGCATAGAGCTTCTATAGTATATGAAGTCAATGAATCAGCCTGGAACTAACCTTCCAGTGGGACGTCCATGTGACACATGACAAGAGGATCAAAATGGCCACCATCAATATGCCACCATCAATATGGCCACCATCAATATGGCCACCACAGCGCTACAGATCTCTATCTGCTGTATGACGGTTGAATGTGACAAATAAATAGGAGGTCCATGTTGAACCTGCATGACAGCACATTATTCCTCATTCCCCCATCAGCCACTGCAGTGCAGATAAACAGACAGACATCATGACCAGAATGAGTAGGAAGGGAGCGATTGCCACTGTTAGGCTGTCTCAGCTCAGAAAACCCAGTGCAGTGCGTTTCAACCGGATACATAGGTCTTCTGTGCGTCATAAACAGTCTGGAGAGAGCAATGAGCAATTTATTAAACAAGTTTGAGAGATTTTTTCATGCGTAGAGTTGAAAAGAGATTCTGCAGCAAGTGGCTCTGAGGAGAGTTAAAGCCTGTTTGTCAGCTCAAGGGCGGCGTTAGAAACTCCTTCACATCATCTGACACACTGTGTGTGAACCACTTTGAAGCTCGGTGGGAGCTCTGGAACAGAAGGAGCACACTCATGTTACTGAATCTTTGTGTTGTTATGGTTATCTTTACTCAGCCTAACTGCAATTTCTCTGATGCATTTGTACTACTTTGTAAACGCAAATTCGATTCACAGATCCTATCCACTTGTGATATTTGGCTTGGTAAAAAAACAACTATTATGATCCTATTCATTTTGTGAATAATAGAAGAACACATTAGGGTGGATTGGAGAGCCTACATTTAAACAGCTTCTCAGTCCAGGAGTCAGCTTAATCTGAGTCTGTGCAAGAGCCCCATTATGATTATGCAATAACAAACCAAGAGTGATGTGTTTAATTTAAACATGTCTGCAGTGTTAGGTCGAAGGAGGATGCTAAAGATTGCAGTTGACATGATCCCCTTTAAACCCTGACTGGGAGAAGATGGCTCCCTCACTGTGAGGCATTAGACACCATTCAATAACACAGGCCAACAATTAATCCAGAACATTCTTTGACGTGGCATTGTTACTGGCTCCCTTGTTTAAGCAGCACAAGAAAAGAAGAGGGGAGAAGAGAGGGAGAAGTGAAGGAGAGGAGATGGAGAAGAAAACTCTGTTGCCACATGCTCCATTCTCCCTGCTGCTGCCTGATAATTGAAGTGAGCAGACAGGGAGCATATGTGAGAGAGAGAGAGAGAGAGAGAGAGAGAGAGAGAGAGAGAGAGAGAGAGAGAGAGAGAGAGAGAGAGAGAGAGAGAGAGAGACTCCACACTAGTTTTGAGTGCTCTGCCAGTTTCAGCATTCAAAGGTCCCATGCTGCGCACTAGAGCTGAAGGAAGGTAGTGACTTGCTGGTTCAGGAACCATTTGAAATAGGAGCCAGGTATACTGTAGGAGCAACTGCTTTGCCTGTACAATACCCAGTTGGAGGACATGTAGAGGTAAGCCTTGTAGATGCAAGCACATATTGAAACATGCAAAGTGTGAGGAAGGAGAGAGGAGTTTTAGGAAAACCAACAAACTCCTGCTTCCAAAAAACCCATGTGGTGAGTTCCATATCTGAAGTGCTCACAGTAGATCCTTTTCTCCATAAACTCACTTTTGGCTTTGGTGTGTGTGTGTGTGTGTATGTGTGTGTGTGAGTGTGTGTGTGTGTCCTCTGTGGAAAAACAGACAGTGTACTGTACTTCAGGAAACAGGTGTTGTCAGGTCAGTGGTACAGTACAGTAGTTTGGCTGTGCGCACAGTAACAGGTTGGCCCAGTGTGTGTCTCAGGGACTGTGGTTGGCAAACTGCCCACTGGGCTACAGCAGCACTGACCAGACAAGGCCATGGTGTACTTCAGACAGCCACTCACCTGGAAAATCTGTGGTATGGACGTTTACAACACAAAATAGACTCTTGGGTAAGTCAAATAGACAGTGTGCCCCAAGGGAAGAACAATGCATATCACAAAAGTAAGTAAATCAACCAAAAACAGATCACACCCAGTGGTTAAATTAAGCCGGAGCTACCAGGATCCGGGCTCATGCACTTTGGGTCAAAGAGAGAGCCAGACGGAGCGAAGCTCCAGCACCTAACCCTAACCTTACAGGTCCAAAGAGGAGTCGGATGGAAAGTAGGATAAAAGTACTAACCCTAACTCTAATCTTGGCATAACCCTAACCCTAGCCTTACATTCAACACTGGTTTAACACTATCCCTAACCCCTCCAAATAGGGCTCACGAGCCTTGCCTTGTGCAAGCTGGAACGGTTCATAGGAGCAGGAGCCTATCTCCTGTTTCTGTAGCGAGGCAGCTTGATGTACAAGTGCACTCCCCGGACAGGACACTAGGGCTAAATCCCCCCAAAAAACCTTAGCCATTCACCTCCGTTTGATACGATCCCGTGAGCCTCATCGTGTCGGAGTGGTGTTCCTAAACGAAGCGAATCGAGCTGCAGACTTCGTATTGAGTGGTTATCAAAACTCCCATGAAGCTCTGCGTCCCAAGGCTCTAAAGTTGCTTCAGGAAAATGGCATGAAATGTGGAATGAAAGCACTACTCCACATTGAACCACAGCCAGAGAATGGGTACATTACGGGAACATTGTTGTTCTGCTGTTCTCATTTGTTGATCATATGGTAAATCCGTATTTGTTGCATGAGAAATATAAGGAAAGCTATTACTGCCACCAGTACAGGCATTGTGAAAAACACAAATGTCGTAGTCAACAAATTGCGTGGTATCAGTTGACAGTTTCTGATGCACGCGAGTGTTGTAGTGATGTCCCATTCCCTAGGCCTAATTTAGCTCTACCTACCACTTGCTGGTCCGTTTTCGAGTACAACTCCCACACCGAGGGACACTCAAAAACAATTGAGCCTAGGACACACTGCCAAACAGAGATGCATCACAGTTTTACAGTCTTTGGTATAGATCAATCTCCCAACATTCCAATCTCAGGGCGGACACTCTAACCACAGGCCACTGAGTTGGATATAGGGCTCTGACACCTCCGAATTCCCAATTTAACCTCTGATGACACCTTAAGAAGCCAACATATTAAGACACATTTGGATGTTTTATCATAATGTTTTCACATCATTCAGGGAGTAAAACCAGATTATGAGAACGGGGACAGTCCATAGAGACAGATATGCTAAAACGTTCTAGTTGATATCTAATGAGACCTGTGGTGGGAATCAAAAGGTTCTGTGAGCGTTGACATCTGGCTTCTCTTTCTACTGAGCCCTGACAGCCTAATACTTCCACTAGGCCTACAGTGGGTGTTACAGGTAGTAACAGGACTACGGCGTACTCTCATTATATTCTCAACAGGAGAGTCAAACATCGCATCAGCCATGTTGTTTGGTGCATAAATGAATAAGAAAGCACTGTGGAAATACAGACTTTGTCTCTCAGAGCGCAGTGCTTCAGAACAATAGGCCGTGCAAGGTCAGCAGCTAGTGCCTGCTGTAAAACTGTACAAACTCCACGTTCAAACTGCCTCTCCCTTTATAACCGCTAGAGTCGATGTCAGCATCCCAGTGGAAATTGAATTAGCATAATAAAAAAATCCCCATCAAAATCCGTCTGTTTAAGATAGAGATATCTGCAGGTGGAAGGTGGCAGAGCTACAGCGGTGCTTGTCAGACCAGGAGACATCCCGAAAATTGGTCTTCTCACGAGAAAACATCTATAGCGTCCGAAGACTTTGGGCTACAAACTAATATGACTCCTCTATGAGACCAATTTGAGACTCTCACGAACATGATGGTGTTCTTTGTTTTGCTCTATGACCCACACAAGTGTCACAGGAATCGTCTGAAGTCGGTACCGCCGATCTGCCAACTTCTGTCCATAGCGTCCGAACAGTTTGGGCTACACACTAATATGTACATTTCGATTGTTTTGCTCTAGGATGCCCACAAGCCTCACAAGACTCGTCTGAAGGTAGCCCAGTACCAGTAAAACAAATTATGGAAGTATAAAGTATATGGAAGTACTTTAGTGCCCCAAAAAAGCAGTTAAATATGGGTTAAAAAAACCCACTAATTTCCTGAGCTTTCTTATATCTCTCAGCTATAGGACAGACACTTCAAAACATGCTTCCTTTTGATTTCTTTTTTGACTATCTGTTTTGCCATGTATTAATATGTTATTCAATGTGTTTCTATGGGTTAATAGCAGTAAGGCCAATTTCAATGTTTCATCAAATAATATTTTTTTATACTTACAGGGGTCCTACAATTCAAAATCAAATAGCTAAATGATCCTTGGTATGACTATCTTAAAACAATTCCATATGTTAGCTTAGTAGAAACCCAGCACCGGGCCCTTAGACCTTAGGGGGCTTAGGGGACCAAGCAAAGCAAATGGTTCCAGGGTGATCAATTGAGATACTTTTTAAAGACCTAATTTCACTACAGTAATTCCTCTCCTCACTGTCATAAGATTTGTCACACCCTGATCTGTTTCACCTGTCTTGTGATTGTCTCCAACCCCCACCAGGTGTCTCCCATTACCTCTTGTGTATTTATACCTGCGTGTTCTGTTTGTCTGTTGCCAGTTCGTCTTGTCCCGTCCTACCAGTGTGTTCCCGTGTTTCCTGTGCTCTAGTTTTTGCTTTTTCTAATCTTCCCAGTTCTGACCTTTCTGCCTGTCCTGACCCTGATACTGCCTGCCGTCCTGTACCTGCCTGACTCTGATTTGGATTACAACTCTTTGCCTGCCTTGACCTACTGATTGCCTGCCCCTTGTACTGTAATACACTCGGAGACTCGTACTATCCGCCTCCTGTGTCTGCATCTGGGTCTTAGTCTGAGACGTGATAGTACGAACTGGCCATGACTGACCCAGCAGACTCGGACCAGCTCCGCAACGCTGTCTACTCCCAAGGAGCCACCTTTGGAAGACACGAGGGGTTACTACAAAGCCTTATGGAGGGACTCCGTACCATGGCAGAACGCCATGACCATGCTTTCAATACATTGCTGGAGCAATTCCACGGATTCCCAACTAGGCAGCAAGCCACAACAGTAACCCCCCAGACTCTCAGCAACCCTGCCACCAGCGGCGCTTCTTCCCAGACTACCCCGGTGTCCCGAGATCCTCGCTTACCTCCTCCGGAGCGCTACGCTGGAGATTCTGGAACCTGCCGGGCGTTTCTCTCCCAGTGCTCCCTCATCTTCGAGCTGCAGCCTTCTTTGTTCCCCTTGGACCGCTCGAAGATAGCGTACTTGATAACGCTGATGTCCGGGAGGGCCCTCGCCTGGGCTACGGCGGTGTGGGAGCAACAGCCCACCGTTTGACTCAGTCTGGAGGAGTTCGTGGCGGAGGTACGAAAAGTGTTCGATTCTCCATTGTCCAGGACAGAGGCTACTCGTAAGCTGCTCCAACTACGTCAAGACTCCCGTAGTGTGGCAGACTATGCAGTGGATTTTCGCACGTTAGCGGCTGAGAGTGCCTGGAACCCAGAAGCCCTGTTCGACACGTTCCCTCATGGATTATCGGAGGTGATTAAAGATGAGCTTGCAGCCCGGGAGCTGCCCATGGACCTCGACTCCCTCATAGCCTTGACCATCCGGATCGATGGGCGGCTATGGGAACGTAGGAGGGAGAGGGTGTCTGCTACCTGTCGCCAACGCTCGTACTCGAATTCCACCTTGCCTCCGGGGAATCCCGGAAATCCCCGAAGTCTACATTTCCGTGAGAGTCCGGTGTCACCCGAGTTCCCTCTGAGATCACCGAGGGCTGCCGACTCGCCTCCTCCGGAGCCCATGCAACTGGGCAGGGCTAGATTGTCTCCTGCTGAGCGCTTACGCAGACTGAACACTAAGAGCTGTCTGTATTGGGGAGCTACGGGACATTTCTTATCTACCTGCCCATTAAAAGTTCAGGCTCATCAGTAGGTATGAGTAAACTGGTGAGCCGTAAATGGAGTTTCCAATCTCTCTCTACTCGTAAACCCCTCTATCCTACCCTGTTGTGGGGAGACCAGTCCAAATCCATCCGGGTGCTCATTGTCTCTGGGGCCGAGAAGAGCTTATTGGACACTGCCCTGGTGCTGGAGCTGGGTATCTCCACTCAACCCCTTTCCATCCCGATGGACGTCAGAGCGCTGGATGGGCGCTCTATGGGCAGAGTCACTCACAATGCGGTTCCTATCAACCTGCGAGTGTCAGGCAACCACAGTGAGGCTATGCAGTTTCTGCTTCTGGAGTCTCCTCATGTACCCATGGTTTTGGGGTTTGCATGGCTCCAGAGGCACAACCCCCTAATCGACTGGGCCTCGTGTTCTATCATGGGTTGGAGTCCGTTTTGCCATGCACATTGTCTGAAGTCGTCACAGTCTGCCCCGGGACGTCTCTCTGTGGGCTTGGGTAAAGCCTCGGATCTCTCTGCTGTTCCCGCAGAGTACCAGGACTTACGGGAGGTTTTCAACTCTTCCCGTGCCACATCTCTTCCGCCGCATCGGCCCTACGACTGTGCAATCAACCTTCTCCCGGGCATCGCACCGCCTTGTGGGCAACTATATTCCCTGTTGGGTCCGGAGACCAAAGCTATGGAAGGGTACGTTGAGGACTCTCTCGCTGCAGGGATTATGCATCCATCTGCCTCCCCCGCCTGCACAGGGTTCTTCTTTGTGGAGAAGAAGTACAAGACCCTGCGTCCGTGTATCAACTACCGGGTTCATAATGACATTACGGTTAAAAACCGTTACCTGCTACCACTCATCTCCTCGGCTTTCGAGCCTCTGCAGGGGGCGGTCATCTTCACCAAGTTGGACCTTCGGAACGCCTACCATCTGGTTCGGATACGGGAAGGAGACGAGTGGAAGACAGCCTTCAACACGGCTAGCGGGCACTACGAGTACCTGGTGATGCCGTTCGGACTGACCAACGCTCCCGCAGTGTTCCAGGCCCTGGTCAATGATGTGCTCCGTGACATGTTCAACTGATTTGTGTTTGTCTACCTTGACGACATCGTCATTTACCGCCCGGGGTCCAATAATGAGAAGCCTGACGCACTCTCACATCTGTACAGCCCCAATACTACACCATCGGACCCCGAGACCATCCTCCCTACTTCCTGTCTAGCGGCTGCTATCATCTAGGGAATAGAGAGTCTGGTCCGCAAGGCTAACCAGAAGTTTGTCCCGGACTCTGCCCGTGCTCCGGTCCTGGAATGGGCACATTCCTCAAGACTCACCTGTCATCCTGGCTCCCGTCGGACCTTGGCTTTTGTCCGACAATGTTTTTGGTGGCCCACCACGGTTCCTGACGTCTCCGCGTTCGTTGCCGCCTGCACTGTGTGTGCGCAGAACAAGACTCCACGGCAAGCTCCGGCTGATCTCCTTCAACCACTCCCTGTTCCTCACCGTCCCTGGTCCCATATATCCTTGGACTTCGTCTCAAGGGTCTCCCTCCATCAGAGGGAAACACCACAATCCTTACGGTGGTGGATAGGTTTTCCAAAGCTACCCATTTTATCCCCCTTCCTAAATTGCCCTCAGCTAAGGAGACGGCCCAGCTCATGGTGTGGCACGTCTTCCGGATCCATGGCCAGCCTGTCCTCTGGTTTTCATCCCCAGTCTAACGGCCAGTCGGAGCGAGCCAATCAGGACCTGGAGATTACTCTTCGTTGCTTTGTCTCCACCAATCCTACCACCTGGAGCCAGCAACTCGTGGGGGTGGAATATGCTCGCAACACCCTTCCCTGTTCTGCTACTGGTCTCTCGCCTTTTGAGTGTTCCCTGGGATATCAGCCCCCGCTCTTTCCGAAGCAAGAGGAAGAGGTCAGCATACCTTCTGCCCAGATGTTCGTCCGTCGCTGTCGCCGTACCTTCTCAAGACCACCTCCAGGTATCGACGACAGGCGGACCGCCACCGGACCCCTGCTCCCCGCTACCATCTTGGGCAGAGGGTATGGCTTTCCACTCAGGATCCGCCCCTCCGGGTGCAGTCCCGCAAACTTTCCCCCCGTTTTCTTGGCCCTTTCCCTATCTCTAAAGTCCTTAGCTCCTCTGCTGTTCGCCTTCTGTTGCCCCGCACCCTCCGTATACATCCCACTTTCCATGTATCTATAATTAAACCCCTGTCTCACAGCCCTTTGTCTCCTGTTTCCAGGTTTCCTGTGCTCTAGTTTTTGCTTTTTCTAGTCTTCACAGTTCTGACCTTTCTGCCTGTCCTGACCCTGATCCTGCCTGCCGTCCTGTACCTGCCTGGATTACGACTCTTTGCCTGCCTTGACCTACCGATTGCCTGTCCCTTGTACTGTAATAAACTCTGAGACTCGTACTATCCACCTCCTGTGTCTGCATCTGGGTCTTAGCCTGTGCAGTGATAATTTGCTTTTAGAAGCCATTATAGTTCCTAATTTGGGGGTCTGGGAACTTTTTCCTCCCCCGTGGACAGGTCTGCTGAGGTGGACAGAACAGAACAGTGCATGGTGGACAGGAATAGGCGTCACATAGAGAAGCACAAATATAAAGATGTCAGACTGAGAAGGATGGAAGAAGGCGGGATGGGGGAGGATGGAGGGAGGATGGATGGAAGGAGGATGATGGGAGGGAGGATGGAGGATAGAAGGAGGGAGGAGGGATGGAAGGAGGGATGGAGCGATGGAGGGAGGATAAACACCCCCAAGCATAAGCATCAGTGCAGGGCTGGCTGCAGAGCCTTTATTCTCCTTTCACCCAGGCTATTTTAACCTCCCCAGAGGCAGCAGTTCACACTCCAGTCCCACTTGAGCTCTGTCAGGCTTGAAGTCCAGGACAACACACACACACACAAATATGTATGCAAACAAACACGACTGCATTAAGACCTTCACAGGTTGAGGCTATTTGAGGAATCTAGGAAAAAGTGACTCTAGTCCAGCAATTCTCAACTGGTGGGTTGGGTCGTGGGAGGTTTTGAATAGGTTGCGAGTGTCAGAGTAAAATATTATTAATGTAAAAATGTTTTTTTATGAAAAATACTCCAGTCTGAACTTAATTGACTAAAACCATGTAGAAAGTGTGTTAGAAATCATAATGAACCTATATTTTAAAATAATTTAACCTTTACTATTTTTCTTCAATCACAGTATTTTCAATATAGAGTTATTAGCAGAGTTATTTAGCGGATTAGGTTTTGTGGTCTCAAATCAGTGTGCTTAACAATCTTAATCAAGGATATGGGCTGTAGTTCCCTCAATAATTGGTACATTTACTATCAATATAGCATTAAAAATAGTTTTACAGCTTGCAGTTTGGCAACAACAAAAAATCGCAATGCGAATATTGGATCGCGACTCAATTTGGGTCCCGAGGCAAAACCAGTTGAGAACCACAGCTCTAGTCGATGGACTAATGCATGAAACAGAATTGATCAGCAATTCTGAATGTAAAACCTACAAAAAAGCGACAGTGAGGTGTACGTCTTGGTGTATAAGTCTTCCATTGTTTGCATGAAGACATCCATTTGACCTAATTAAAAGTTAAGCCCTTCCTTCTGGATGATGTGCAGCAAACAGTCTGGAGAATAAGGAGTGGAAATGCTGTGGTCTGGCAGAGGCTTTAATCCCGCTCCGCTTCTATGGACTCATAACACACACACACACGCACACTCGCACGCACACACAAACACACACATATGTGTACACACGCATGCACGCACACTCACACACATCCCTACCAACAAGGGCTATGGAATAACAAATGTAGAGCCCAGTTAGGCATGAATCTAGACGGTATGGTTTTACAGGCTCCATCGGCTCCGTCTTTCTTTGCTTTAGTGGCTTTATCCCTGGTAAACAGATATGTCACACAGAGAAGACATGCCCTGCAGAGGTTGACATGCTACAAAAACAGCCCATCGGTTGGGGTGGGGGGGGTTTAACGATAGAGAAGGATGGGGTGTAATTGTGTGTGTATGAGACCAATATTAGCACTGGCACCGTTATAACCTACGTCATGTTCTAAGGTTCAAATTTCGCCGGGATTTGTGACTAGTCCAGTATGCCCTATTATACTTGCATGACTGCCCTTATCTTTACATTAGATACCCTGTCACTGCCTATACCCTTATCTTTACAATAGATACCCTGTCACTGCATATACCCTTATCTTTACATTAGATACCCTGTCACTGCCTATACCCTTATCTTTACATTAGATACCCTGTCACTGCCTATACATTTATCTTTACATTAGATACCCTGTCACTGCCTATACCCTTATCTTTACATTAGATACCCTGTCACTGCCTATACATTTATCTTTACATTAGATACCCTGTCACTGCCTATACATTTATCTTTACATTAGATACCCTGTCACTGCATATACCCTTATCTTTACATTAGATACCCTGTCACTGCCTATACCCTTATCTGTACATTAGATACCCTGTCACTGCCTATACATTTATCTTTACATTAGATACCCTGTCACTGCCTATACCCTTATCTTTACATTAGATACCCTGTCACTGCCTATACCCTTATCTTTACATTAGATACCCTGTCACTGCCTATACATTTATCTTTACATTAGATACCCTGTCACTGCATATACCCTTATCTTTACATTAGATACCCGGTCACTGCCTATACGTTCCTCCGTTTCCAAAGAGCAGGAACGGGGGACATACAGTACAGAACTACTGTACGTAAATAGCAACAACATCGAAACAGTTCTTATCTGCAGAGACACGTAAAATTAGTCAAACCGCTTCCAGAATGTTAAATCAACAGCCTGTGAGAGAATACCACCCTCCTCTCCTCTCGAACAGCACAGAACCAACGTGCATGGCAGCAGCAGGACTCCTGTGAGTATTTGAACACACTCCACTTGCAGACGATGGGCCAGGTGTAGCTAGCTAGCTGTTACATGCAGAAAGCAGGCAGAAGCTGGAGTCATCCCAGTAGTCACACAGGAGCTCGGCTATTTTAGGAGATCCTTCATCTGAAGCAGCCCGAGGCCTCTTTGTTAATAGATTTGCTTATGAGTAAACACAGCCCCCTCGCATTGGCTCCCCCAGAGCACAGTGTGTGTGAGTGTGTAACAGTGTGTGTTAGTGGACCAAGTTTTTAGTTTTCGTTAGTTTCTCTGCATGGGGAGTGTATTTGTGTGAGAGGCTGGGTATGTGTATATGGTGTGTAAGTGGGCCAACAGTGTGTTTAGCAGATACATGTGTATGTGTGTGAGGTTATTGTATGGTGAACATCAGGCAGGGGGCCGAGTATGTGTACGTGTACAGTATGTGTGTGTGTGGTTGTGTAATTCTATGTGTGTGTAGCTCCATGGCGATGGTGGAGCCCTGTGTTGGCCAGCCTTCAGTGGTGGTGGTGGAGCCCTGTGCTGGCCAGCCTTCAGTGGCAGTGGTGGATCCCTGTGTTGGTCAGCCTTCAGTGGTGGCAGTGGAGCCCTGTGTTGGCCAGCTTTCAGTGGTGGCAGTGGAGCCCTGTGTTGGCCAGCTTTCAGTGGCGGTGGCAGGGCCCAGGCTGTGGCCATGCTGACATACAGTTGAAGTCGGAACTTTACATACACCTTAGCCAAATACATTTAAACTCAGTTTTTCACAATTCCTGACATTTAATCCAAGTAAAAATTCCCTGTTTTAGGTCAATTAGGATCACCACTTTATTTTAAGAATGTGAAATGTCAGAATAATAGTAGAGAGAATGATTTATTTCAGCTTTTATTTCTTTCATCACATTCCCAGTGGGTCAGAAGTTTACATACACTCAATTAGTATTTGGTAGCATTGCCTTTAAATTGTTTAACTTGGGTCAAATGTTTTGGGTAGCCTTCCACAAGCTTCCCACAATAAGTTGGATGAATTTTGGCCCATTCCTCCTGACAGAGCTGGTGTAATTGAGTCAGGTTTGTAGGCCTCCTTGCTCACACACGCTTTTTCATTTCTGCCCACAAATGTTCTATAGGATTGAGGTCCAATACCTTGACTTTGTTGTCCTTAAGCCATTTTGCCACAACTTTTGAAGTATGCTTGGGGTCATTGTCCATTTGGAAGACCCATTTGCGACCAAGCTTTAACTTCCTGACTGATGTCTTGAGATGTTGCTTCAATATATCCACATAATTTTCCCTTCCTCATGATGCCATCTATTTTGTGAAGTGCACCAGTCCCTCCTGCAGCCAATCACCCCCACAGCATGATGCTGCCACCCCTGTGCTTCACGGTTGGGATGGTGTTCTTCGGCTTGCAAGCCACCCCCTTTTTCCTCCAAACATAACGATGGTCATTATGGCCAAACAGTTCTATTTTTGTTTCATCAGACCAGAGGACATTTCTCCAAAAAGTAAGATCTTTGTCCCCATGTGCAGTTGCAAACCGTAGTCTGGCTTTTTTATGGCGGTTTTGGAGCAGTGGCTTCTTCCTTGCTGACAGGCCTTTCAGGTTATGTCGATATAGGACTTGTTTTACTGTGGATATAGATACTTTTGTACCTGTTTCCTCCAGCATCTTCACAAGGTCCTTTGCTGTTGTTCTGGGATTGATTTGCACTTTTCGCACCAAAGTATGTTCATCTCTAGGAGACAGAACGCGTCTCCTTCCTGAGCGGTATGAAGGCTGCGTGGTCCCATGGTGTTTACGCTTGCATACTATTGTTTGTACAGATGAACGTAGTACCTTCAGGCGTTTGGAAATTGTTCCAAGGATGAGCCAGACTTGTGGAGGTCTACAATTTTTTTTCTGAGGTCTTGGCTGATTTCTTTTGATTTTCCCATGATGTCAAGCAAAGAGGCACTTTGAAGGTAGGCCTTGAAATACATCCACAGGTACACTTCCAATTGACTCAAATTATGTCAATTAGCCTATCAGAAGCTTCTAAAGCATGACATCATTTTCTGGAATTTTCCAAGCAGTTTAAAGGCACAGTCAACTTAGTATATGTAAACTTCTGACCCACTGGAATTGTGATACAGTGAATTATAAGTGAAATAATCTGTCCGTAAACAATTGTTGGAAAAATTACTTGTGTCATGCACAAAGTTGATGTCCTAAACGACTTGCCAAAACTATAGTTTGTTAACAAGAAAGTTGTGGAGTGGTTGAAAAACGAGTTTTAATGACTCCAACCTAAGTGTATGTAAACTTCCAACTTCAACTGTACCTGATGTAGAGGGACAGCCATGGGCTGCCAGACTCAATACTGCCTCAGCGGATAAAAGGGCTCTGAGGGGTACTGCTCAGCCACAAGCTACCATGTACTGACCCCGCTTCCTTCAATCTTAGTTTGGTCTTCGTTATAGGGCAACATACTGCCTCCTAATTGAAATCTTAATGGTTTTTAAATAGACAAAGATCCATTCCAGGTTTGTTGTGTGGTCCGAGCCAAACAGTCCATTGTACTGACTCCCTGCATGCTTCCCCTTCCCTCCCTATGTGGTACCAGTCTAGCCCAGCCACTATCACTTAGTATTTTTTCTCCCCAATAGGTAGTTACAGTCTTGTCCCATTGCTGCAACTCCCGCACGGACTCGGAAGAGGCGAAGGTCGAGAGCCATGCGTCCTCCGAAACACGACCCTGCCAAGCCGCACTGCTTTTTGACACGCTGCTCGCTTAACCCGGAAGCCAGCCGCACCGATGTGTCGGAGGAAACACTGTACAGCTGGCGACCGAAGTCAGCGTGCATGCGCCCGGCCCGCCACAAGGAGTCGCTAGAGCACGATGGGAGGAGGACATCCCGGCCGGCCAAACCCTCCCCTAACCCTGACGACGCTGGGCCAATTGTGCGATCTCACAAAAAGACGGGGCTCCACATAAGACATGGAGCTAGTGTCTTATTTCAAAGTTGCTGCTTTTCTTAGAACAGATCATCAGGAATGGTCAGGAGCAATGAGAATTTGCATCTTCCTAGAAAGGAGTGGCTTTTGACTCACTGTGCTTCCGCTGAGAGAAGCTGTGTGTATGTGTGTGTGAGGAAGTGTGATATCAGTGGTGTGCTTTGCACAGTATAATAGTGTGTGTGTGAATCCGGTGTATACAGTAGCACTGGGTGAGGGAACAGTGCTGAAGGTCATCTCAGTGCTGAGGAGAAGCACAGATCTGTGGTAATTAGCACTCTGACTGAGAGTCCAGCATCTGTCTCAGCCTGCCTCAGGACACACACACACACGCACATACATACACACACACATACACACATACACGCTGAGTCCACCCACGTGTCTCTGAGATTTGCCTCCGCTCTGAAGGATACTAATCTAGACTTCTGCTGGCTACGGAAACATCTCAGGTACCATCACTAATTGTCAATAAGCGTAAGGGACAAGAAAATGCCATTCCCACAACTTATTTCTCGGCATATCCACTCTCAGATCTATATGAAACATCAGAAGTGATATCCCATATTGTTGATCATCCATGGCCCAGAGATGCCTATGATAAGGATCAATAGATGACATCTGCTCTGGTGAAGAGCAGAACATTTTTTAAGCTTCACTAATGTCAAAGAGTAGATCCACTGCCTATAACCTCAATGAGTCAGACAGTTCTATACAGGGATCACTGGAGAGTCAAAGACCTAGTATTTTCTAGACAGCCCTACTCTGTCTCTCTGTCTCTCTCTCTCTCTGTCTCTTTCTGTCTCGCTCTTTGACTCTGTCTCTCTTTCTGTCTCTCTCTCTGACTCTCTATCTCCCTGTCTCTCTGTCTCTCTCTCTCTCTCTGTCTCTCTCCGTCTCTCTCTCTGTCTTTCGCTCTCTGTGTGTGTGTGTGTGTGTGTGTGTGTGTGTGTGTGTGTGTGTGTGTGTGTGTGTGTGTGTGTGTGTGTGTGTATGTGTGTGTTGGCACAGCAAGCCTGTCTCCTGACCTTAGATCATATGACAGAGGAGGGATCCAAAGCACACATCTGGATTAATTCAGCTGCAAACATAAACAACAACAGTTACAAGGTTAACATTACTAAGGGAACCGAATTAGGCCATTAAAAGTCTGTCCACGGCCAGTAAGCTACTAAGGTGCTTCGGAACATACAGTAATGTTCCATACAGTATAGACCATATCCATGTCAACTCATATTTACATCAACAAGACAGCACATTATATCACAGACATTTTAACTGATTCAGGTCACAATGGAAAGGACATTACATCACATCAGTTACAAACAGGCATTGTGTACATGGGGGCAAATGTCTACATTGATACAAATTCAATTCAGAGTCCACTGAAGGAAATAAAAATAAATAATATCACAAAATAGAATCATGATGATAAAATATGCTCAGTAAAGTGGGCCACTTAGCCTGCTTCATTGTTTGCCTGTTGTGCTGCTCCGAGGTTGAAGGAATTGCGGCACGCCGTAGACATCTATTCTAGTCAGGTTAGCGTATCCGCTAGCCGCCCATAACTCTGCAGTGGTACACTGAGCACAATGAGAGAGGCAGTGGAATGTTCTAGATAGCAGTTTGCTCTCTGTAGGTGATGGGAAGTAAATGGATAAATTATTGGTGCACACAGTAGAGTCATAGGCTGTGGTTTTAATCTGATGCCATCATGTTTGGCTCTGTGGAATGGATCTGATTCAAACTAGCCGATCTGCAGTGAAAGGAAACCAAGCTCACTGCCTCTTCCTAGCCTGGTTCCAGATCTGTCTGGATGAGCTTTAGCTATGTCTAACTTATACTCTGGTCTAGGTCATGACAACAATAATGTGTGTAAATAATCACCCTATATATTCTTCTAGAGGTGTCTCCTTTTCGGGTTCATGAAATGCTCAACCTACATAGATGCACCAATGTGTGTCTATCCCACATCTAATAGACAGACAGTGTGAGCCTGGTGCAATTAGACAGGCACCTTACAGTAGTATATTTAAGTGTCCGCTTCACCACTGACTGATAAGCTGTACATCACTGTGTGTTTGAGGAAACCCCTTAGAGACAGGCCTGGAGGGTGTCACAGACAGACACTCATTCTGCTTATTAATGGAGAGAGAGACTGTACTTTAACTTTACCCAGTCTGGCTACAGCTCAGATGACTTCATCATTACTGCTGGCAGAAACTACTGTATAGCTGAGAGATCTCAGTCAAAGAGAGTATAGGAGAGGAAAACATTTTGGTCATTTAGCTAATCCTGAAAACTAAGCCAAAAAGTGTTGTAAAGTGATTAATGATAAGCCTCCCAACCGGTTCATATTATTTCCTAATTAATCCATCTTTTATGTCTCTGCATCCGGACTCTGTAGGCTCTTTAACTTGAAGAAAATATGATGAACTAGAATGCTAACTCTCAGAACATTCAGAGGTTAATTAGAAGCATCAGGAAGAGTCTTAGTTGGATATTAATGTAGTCTTTTGTGTGATGATGATAATTTAAAGAGGCAATAAGACAATTACTTGTCATTATGGGATGACTCTTATCTGACACGTTTTCTATGTGATTTTTTTTTACAGCTTTCCCTTGAACTAACAATGATTATTACTGTATAACCTCTGACAAGATGACTGCTGAAACTCTTGAAAATGCCAGGTTTACCCAAATAGCAAAATATATGTCTGATTATGGCTGGTTTATATGCCTTTTAGTCAGATTTATGTTTTGCTCTACAGCTCTGAGGCCAACTATTTAGCTATTTAACCTCCTTCTGAAAATGACAGTGTTATTACGTTGTTTCAGACTCCCATCTACTGTATATAGCATCCGATGTAAACCAAAGCCAATGGAGTGGAGAGTACAAGACAGTGTCTGATCTGGACCGGGGGTGAGTTATGATGGGAGATACAGTTCAGGGTGTCACATGTGTTCAGATCCAGGGTTAGAGGGAGTGGAAGGAACAGGCAGGTGAAATTCTCTCTCCCAGGGGCTGCTGGGTAATGCGAGCTGACAGGATGGGCATCTAAAACAGCCAGGACAGGTTGTCCGTCTGCTGCAGCGGGGGGCACAACCACACACGTCAAGCCCCATAATGCTCAGCAACAGTCTCTCATCCAAGGATATTCCAGGAGAGGACAGTAACTCACATCGAGGGAAATGCAACGGAAGCAGGAAAGTGTAGAATTCACTTCACTAGGAAGATAGCATTTGGTTGGCTTTAGACAGTATTTTCAGGTCAGTCTGGCTGAAATCCAGACATTACATTTACATTTTAGTCATTTAGCAGACGCTCTTATCCAGAGCGACTTACAGTTAGTGAGTGCATACATTTTCTCATACTGGCCCCCCGTGGGAAACAAACCCACAACCCTGGAGTTGCAAGCGCCAAGCTCTACCAACTGAGCTACATGGGGCCACATGATGAGGATTTAGAGAAAAGCTGTGACATGATGAGGATTTAGAGAAAAGCTGTGATCTGGAATCTGTCACTGCTGAGGGAGGAGGTGAGACATTACTGAGTAGCGAGACATGATATCATAACATATCAGTCACCTGATCACTCTAAAATGAAAATATCAAATTGAGATGTCCTGTACAGAGCCTCTTAACACACATAGTTGATCTACTGTACAACAGCACAAGCATCTCTTTAAGTGGGTAAGAGGTGTCTTCTGAGTGGGGCCGCAGAAGCAGGTTAAGAGAATTTGAGTTTGAGTGCCAGAGCCGTTTGACATGAGCTGAATGGAGCGTCAGATGCTGGCAAGGGGAGCAGAGAGAGAGGCGAGGGGGTTGGGGGAGGGAGAAGAGAGGAACGGCGAGGGGAACGGCAGTAATCAGGTGCCCCATGGGAGGACAGGCTGTGACCGATCTGTCTCTGCCCTCACCGTCGCACGGCAACATTGGACACAGCTCTGATACTTACATGGGCACAGCGCTCCAATGCGTCCCAATGTTGTTCCAAATTGTCTGGATGTCCTTTGGGTGGTGGACCATTCTTGATACACACGAGAAATGGTTGAGTGTGAAAAACCAGGCAGCGTTGCAGTTCTTGACACACTCAAACCGATGCACCGGGCACCTACTACCATACCCCGTTCAAAGGCACTTAAATATTTTGTCTTGCCCATTCACCCTCTGAATGGCACACACACGATCCATGTCTCAATTGCCTCAAGGCTTAAAAATCCTTCTTTAACCTGTCTCATCCCCTTCATCTACACTGATTGAAGTGGATTTAACATGTGACATCAATAAGGGATCATAGCTTTCACCTGGATTCACATGGTCAGTCTATGTCATGGAAAGCGCAGGTGTTCCTAATGTGTTCCTAACGCACACCCTTTTTATTTATTACAGTCAGTGTAGATATTTGCGGAAATACATACGTTTATTTCTTCAGTTCTTTAGAGGACCACAACATTTCTTCCCCTTGATAGTTACAGTCCTCTAGCCATTTAAAAACCTACACCATGACAGAAAAATTATTTCAGGAAAAGAAAAAGAAATAAAAAAAGACATACAATTTCAAAGAGAGAAAGCCTCTGATGTCACATTTTAAAATAGTCATACTTTATTTCATAAACAATTATCTAAATTCATCCTGGGTGGACGCATACAGAGTTAATATGTTAAGATATAAAATGCTCTTAAATAATATAACAATATGGGCATTCCTTTCTAAACCTTGAGTAAAGGTTGATGAAATACTTCTGAGCAAAGATGCATACGAACTATGCAGCTAACAGACAATACAATGAAAAAGCATTGCCAAAAGCTCTGAAGTCCATAGCTGTTTTCAGACAGTGTTTAATTATTGCCAGCATCTGGTAGCTTATGGTAATGGAAATGTGAGTACAGTTAGAACTTTAACAGTGGCTTTAGGTTTATATACCATCTTACAGTGGAGGCAGATATGCAATTCACTTATATTTATGATTAAATGTTTTTTGGACAAAGTATGAAAGGAAGGAGTTAACAATTCAATTTTAATAAATTATGTAAATAAGTACAACATTTGGTCCATTATGGAAATAGTGATAAAAAGAGTCATATTTTTTCCCCATTTAAAATAGGGTGTAATAAATCCTTATATACTGGAAGACCGTCAGCCATTTGGGTAGACTATAGAGTATTTAAACAAAACCAAACATTGCAAATATGGTACAAAAAAATGTAATACAATGTAATACACTATTGTGCAAAGAATTGTTGCTTATCTAGTTATTTCAGTTTTTCTGTTAATTGAAAAATCTCTCCACCAAATAAATTCACTAAAACGACAGAGAATCACACAATATTCCATTTGTATATAATGCTTTGTCGACCATATTTCATTTTGAAATGCTTTTGTTAAGAATACACAAAATACACACACACACATCACAAAAGCCATTCACATAGTAATGTAATGTTGTATATAAACACACAGGCCATGTAGTGTAATGCGGCAGGCAAAAATGCAACATTGGCTGACCTGGTTTCCCTGTCCCTGTACAGAATGTTCACCTTGTCTCTGTACAGGATGTGTCATCATGTGTCATCTCCCCTTCCCACCAGTGAAGAAGAAGCTACTATCAGTGAGACTCTAAGGGCAGATGGGTTAAGAAGAAGACCTGTTTGTCCCGTTGACGACCACAACTGTGCTGTGGTGTGTTTCTCTGTGCTGTGTCTGAGACAAACTGTGCAAACTAATGTAAAATATACTGTGTCCGTAAAATGTTTATAGGTTCAGAACTTTTGTAAAACATCACAGCACAGTTGAAAAATATATTAAATCAAAACTGGATGGTCTTCAGAGATAGATGGGAGAGGTTGAAGGGAGCTGAATGCTGGGACTAAAAACAAAGAAAAGATAACTAATGTAAAATACACTGTGTCCTTAAAATGTATACTACCAGTCAAAAGTTTGGACACACCTATTCATTCAAGGGTTTTTCTTTATTTTTTACTATTTTTTACATTGTAGAATAATAGTGATGACATCAAAACTATGAAATAACACATATGGAATCATGTAGTAACCACAAAAATTGTTAAACAAATCTAAATATATTTTATATTTGAAATTCTTCAAATAGCCACCCTTTGCCTTGATGACAGCTTTGCACACTCTTGGCATTCTCTCAACCAGCTTCATGAGGTAGTCACCTGGAATGTATTTTAATTAACAGGTGTGCCTTCTTAAAAGTTAATTTGTGGAATTTCTTTCCTTCTTAATGCGTTTGAGCCAATCAGTTGTGTTGTGACAAGGTAGGGGGGTATACAGAAGATAGCCCTATTTGGTAAAAGACCAAGTCCATATTAACAGCTCAAATAAGCAAAGAGAAACGACAGTCCATCATTACTTTAAGACATGAAGGACAGTCAATACGGAAAATGTCAAGAACTTTGAAAGTTTCTTCAAGTGCAGTCGCAAAACCATCAAGCTCTATCTTGAAACTGGCTCTCATGAGGACCGCCAAAGGAATGAAAGACCCAGAGTTACCTCTGCTGCAGAGGATAAGTTCATTAGAGTTACCAGCCTAAGAAATTGCAGGCCAAATAAATGCTTCACAGAGTCCAAGTCACAGACACATCTCAACATCAACTGTTCAGAGGGGACTGTGTGAATCAGGCCTTCATGGTTTAATTGCTGCAAAGAAACCACTACTAAAGGACACCAATAAGAAGAAGAGACCTGCTTGGGC
The DNA here is from genome assembly GCF_964263955.1 of Coregonus lavaretus. Classification (NCBI taxonomy): domain Eukaryota; kingdom Metazoa; phylum Chordata; class Actinopteri; order Salmoniformes; family Salmonidae; genus Coregonus; species Coregonus lavaretus. Next base: position 19,530,500 of record NC_140018.1, on the reverse strand, counting down.
CAAGAAACACGAGCAATGGACATTAGACCGGTGGAAATGTGTCCTTTGGTCTGGAGTCCAAATTTGAGATTTTTGGTTCCAGCCGCCATGTCTTTGTGAGACGTGGTGTGGGTGAACGGATGATCTCCGCATGTGTATTTCCCCCCGCAAAGCATGGAGGAGGAGGTGTTATGGTGTGGGGGTGCTTTGCTGGTGACACTGTCTGTGATTTATTTAGAATTCAATGCACACTTAACCAGCATGGCTACCACAGCATTCTGCAGCGATACGCCATCCCGTCTGGTTTGGGCTTAGTGGGACTATCATTTGTTTTTCAACAGGACAATGACCCAACATACCTCCAGGCTGTGTAAGGGCTATTTTACCAAGAAGGAGAGTGATGGAAGTAATCGAAGTAAGCATTTCACTGTAATGTCTGCACCTGTTGTATTCGGCGCATGTGACCAATAAAATTTGATTTGATTTGATTTGATGGAGTGCTGCATCAGATGACCTGGCCTCCACAATCCCCCGACCTCAACCCAATTGAGATGGTTTGGATGAGTCGGACGGCAGAGTGAAGGAAAAGCAGCCAACAAGTGCTCAGCATATGTGGGAACTCCTTCAAGACTGTTGGAAAAGCATTCCAGGTGAAGCTGGTTGAGAGAATGCCAAGAGTGTGCAAAGCTGTCATCAAGGCAAAGGGTGGCTATTTGAAGAATCTCTAATATAAAATATATTTTGATTTGTTTAACAGTTTTTTGGTTACTACATGATTCCGTATGTGTTATTTCATAGTTTTGATGTCTTCACTATTATTCTACAATGTAGAAAATAGTCAAAATAAAGAAAAACCCTTGAATGAGTAGGTGTGTCCAAACTTTTCACTGGTACTGTATATAGTATGTATAAGCTGGAAGTAGAAGCCTAAGTGTTGTTGTCCATTAGTTTACTCAAATTAGAGTAGGGGTGGTAGGGTTAGGGGAAAATAATAGAGGAAAATATATAAATATAAATATATATATAATGATTTCCAATCCCCCATATATTTTTTGGGGTAAATATATATATATATATATATATATATATATATATATATATATATATATATATATATTTACCCAAAAAATATATGGGGGATTGGAAATGATGCAGACAATTACATTGATAGAAGCCACAATCTATCTGCAATATTAAAGCTGATCTACCCTGTAAAAAAGAAAAAACACTACTGTGCCCTACTACGGTAGTGGTGATGCTACTGTACTTCTCCAGGACAGGACAGGCTGTGAGTACAAACATTGGCCAGGCAGTGACAGACACAAGTAGATATGGTGGTCGCTGTGACTCATCATGGGCTTTTGACCTACAGATAACTGTAAACAGTACTGTAATGTCTCTTTACATACATTGAGGAGACGATGGGGACTGGTGCTGAAACCCTTCCTTTCCCCCAAGTCCAGACCAGACCAGACCAGCACAGCCCAGACTCAACAACTGTCCTTCTTCTCATGAAACAGAAAAGCTGTGACACAAAGTGCTCTTTTTTGCTCCAAAGTTGTTGTTTGCGCTAGCTAGCTCATATTCCAGAAATGTGTCTGATATCCGGAGGATGGCTCAAATACAGAGAGTTCTGCTGTTATGAGGTTACCAAGGAGTAGACCATACTGGAAGACAAGAGAGGGAAAAAACACAAGAATACAAATCAATGACTGAGACTACATGATTGGACCAAACAGTAACACCAACAACAATTACTAACACCATTGCCAAAATCTATTAGATTATAAACTGGTCCACTGGAATTAATACACATTCAAGAAAGGAGCGTTCAAGAGCTGTGTTAAAGTGAAACATCTGATAAATCCATGCTTGGTTTAGTAGTGGTTGATGTGTTCAGGCTGGGTGCCTGGGTGCCTGCCAGATTCACTTAGACTTTGTTTGTGCTTGTTTATTTGAAGTTGCAATTAAAAGAGCCCTTTAATGTTGTGCATATGGGCTTTTCGACTAGAAGGGATAAACATTTCGCCTATTCAAAACACAAGCAACTAAATAAGCAAGAAATTGATGTCAGGCTGCAGTAAAGTTATGCTTGAGTAATGTTGTCGATAAATCAAACTTAAAAATGTAATATTTATTTGAAGAACTGGGCTCGAAATAAGAGGTAGGCCTATGTCATAGCACACACAACACTGCTCATGAAATATACAATGTTATGGTTTATTCAAATGAGGACAGCCCTTGAGTTTTGTTCTTTACAACCATGAATCATGTTAGCATAACAACATTTTGTGAACTGGTCAGACAAGTGTAGGTCTCCCAGATGCCAACACTTAACATTTGTTCTTAGCATCAGGTAAACAAATAAACATCTTCTAAAATAATTTAGCCTCCTAGCTAACTCTACCACAATAGCACATTTAGTGCTTAAGCTAATCATGATCACCTAGCTACTCCCAATTGGAGACATTTGCAAGAATCCTGCTATCCTCTGGCCTGTGAGGGACTAATCCCTGCTGCGGTGAAGCCTGAGCTCTCCTGTTGGTCTGGGTTATCAATATCCATGTTTCCTAATGTAATGGAGGCACAATAAGTATGATGGCCTGGAGGTGTCTTACACCCAGTGTTAGGAGAACCAGAGGCAGCTTAGGCAGATGATGATCTCTCCATTAGCCCCAGGTTTAAAAAACCCTCAGATCTGTAGCTAGATTCCTTAGTAGCCTTAGGCCAGCCTTAGCCCAAAGCTACTGCTCCTCACCACGGCATCTACTCATCGTAGCTCATCACAGGATCACTGATCCTAATCTACTGTACAAACATCTCCATTATTACTCAGCTGTTAGGTGAAAAAAGACCCCATGTCATTTGATGAAGACCAAGCCTAGTCAACACTGTACCAAACAGTGAGACAGCAAGCTGAACAACAGCTGAGGAGATTTGTGGGACAGACACTCCCTAGCTATTGGATCTCCCACTTACTGGTCCTGTTAAACACCTTCAGTGTAACAAGACCCGTACTTGAAATCTACATCATGTTTGGCAAGAGTTACTATTACTGTACTAATATACCATTACATTAGATATTACATTACAGTATGAGATGTGAATTAGATCACATTTCATCTCCAGACTGCTCTTCATGGTAGAGGGGACAGACATGCTACATATGTCCTTGCTGTCAGCTTGTCTGTCTGTCTGACTGTCATTGAGGTTGTTTTAATTCACCCAGTAGCTTGGCTTCCACAGGCGAATACAGTATATTCCTCACTGAGGGCATAAACTTTTATATTGAGCTCTGCTTCCTTATCAGAGCCACACAATAATTTCTTGTTCCATTATATTTAAACGGCTGTTGGGCTAATGAGCCGAGGCAAACCTGGCCATTGTAATTGAGAGGGTTAGGCCTCCAGAGTTAATCTTTGATTTCCCATCAATCTGTGAGTGGGAGAGCATTATTCAGCTGATGCTCGATAGCTTCAGGCAGTGAGTGTGTGTGTACAGTATGAGTGTGTGTGTGTATGAGTGCCTCTGCATCTGTTTGTAAGTGTGTATGTATGCAAGGAAAGGTTTAGAGATCATGCCAAAGACAAGTGGAGATGTGAGTGAGAGCGGGTAGGCCTTGGAGCAGTATTACAGTAGTAGACAAAGAGAGGGAAGCATTCATATACAGTAACGTTACATAACATCCATAGCAGTGGTTAAACATTAGGAAAAAACACACATCTCATCAAGGTTAAACAATGGAGGACTCCATATTATTATATTGCTATATTATATTCCATATTGGACTCCACTAGAGTGACCGCCTCCCCTGTGACAAACACCAGTAGGTCAGGGGGGCGGGAGTAATGGAGGTCAGAGGTTAGGGGCCCATTCACAAGGCAAGATTGTGCATCAATGTTACAGTATCGCTGAGGGGTAAGAAAGAGAGAGCGAAAGAGAAATACTGTGTGCAGGGGGCAGGGGGCAGGGAGGGGGTCAGTATCACAAGGTGACAAACCCACTGTAGAGAGACTCACTACTAGTAGAAGGCCAGCGGAGCACCAAATGGAAGGTCAGGTCCAGTACACGCTACAGCCGAGGGGAGGAGAGTCACATGACCACATTCAACACTTCCGACTGGTCAATTACAAATGCACTGTACCTCTGGTGAGACGTTACTACAACCAGGGGCTGTAGGGTCAATTCCATTTCAATTTAGTCAATATAAGTGATTCTTTAAAACGTTTTAGTTCAGGAATTGAAAATGTCCCAATCATAACCTGAATTGGCTAAACTGAAATGGCAATTGACCCCTGCCCTTATGCTGTATGGCTATGTAAACATCAACAAGAGTTGACACTGTGAAAAAATCTAGCAGGCCCACTGCTGGCTGCATGGCATACTAAAAGGACATCATGCCCTTGTGAATTCAGATGCTGGATTAGGCACAGCAGAAATCTACACTTGGGGTCTTTAAACTTTAAACAGCCAATGCAGCATAAACACACTGCTGAACAATACATGTCTGAAAAAGCATGTAACAGCATGTAACAGCCCTGAAAAGGAGTAACAACTATACTGTAGTTAGTCACTTTGAGGTGATGATCATTGTCTGCATCCTAACACCTTACCAAACAACACAGTGGACAGTGCATTTCTCACTCACCAGTAGAGATAGTAGAAGAAGGAGAGGACGAAGAAGGACATCTTGCACCAGGCCTCTTTTTGGCAGAACCTGAGCGTGTCCCCGTTCATGACCGAGGCTGGGTCGTAGAGGAGCTCCTTAGTGTCTGTGGGGCTGTGGAAGTACCTACCGAATAGGGACACGACACACGAGGGGTAGTTGACCCGTAGAGATGGAGGGACGGAGGGGAAGATGGAAGGAAGAATGGAGAGATGGAGGATGAGTAGGGGGGACACCCTCTTTACATGAAACATCTGACTGTTCATGATTAGTATGGTTAAGTTGTGCATGATTACAGGTTGTAATAATTGGAATGCATGGTTTATGAACATAGGTACATGTATTTACTTATGTTAATAGATACATGAACACATGGTTTATAATGATTTACCAATAGTTTGCTAATGGGTAACAAACTATTCAATAATGGTTTCTAAGTCGTTTGTACTATAGACAGACTATTAAATAAATTGTGACTGGGTTTTTGAAAATTAATGTTGAACAAGATTGCTATAAATGAGAATGTGTGTGAGAATGTGTTTTCAATCAACTTAATGTACCTTGTAAAATAAAGGTTAGTCAATAATAAATAATCCAGAATCACAACCATTCTGCCCATTCCATTAACACATCTGCAACACATCTCTCCCATCAGGACAGATACCACCAGAGACAGTGGCCTATTTCACAGTCAGACAGTAACTCAGCACACTGACTGACAGTACATGGTTGGAGGGGGGGGGGGGGGGGCTGTAACCTCAGCTCCACTACCTCTCACAGTACCTGAAGAAGAGAGAGGTACAGGCACAGAGAGAGGGACCCAGGTGGAGGTTGATAGAGAGAGATAGTGAGGGGGAAATGGTGGGGGCATGGTGGGGACAGGGGGGCAGCTGTCTATGTCTGTGTGTGCTACCAGGATGAGTTCAGTCTCAACACAGAGAGAGAGGGATCCCTTCTACTGTAGCAGGGCTCTTCCAGTGGACCCAGCTTCATGGCCCTCCAGGTAGCAGAGACTGGAGATGGCTGCACTGGGGGTTTGGGGAGGAGGAGAGGACCAGCTCAGTCTGACTAGTGAGGTGCTATGCTGGGCTCTAAGAGCCACAGGCTTTAGGTTCACTGGCACATTTTGGAGGCAATGGAAGCCAACCAAACTTTTGGGAGAGCGTGATGGTCCTCTTTTAATAAGGCTATTTGGAATTGACCTTAAACGGAGAGGACCAGCTCAGTCTGACTAGTGAGGTGCTATGCTGGGCTCTAAGAGCCACAGGCTTTAGGTTCACTGGCACATTTTGGAGGCAATGGAAGCCAACCAAACTTTTGGGAGAGCGTGATGGTCCTCTTTTAATGAGGCTATTTGGAATTGACCTTAAACTGAGACATCTTTGACAGAAATATAGCCACTGCTTTTCATCTGCATGTACAGTATGTATCTGCTTTACACAGGTAGTGATGCTCCGTTCCACTGTGTTGCTGCTGCTATACCTAAATTTAAACCTCTCCCCTGTTGATGTGACTGTGTGTCACTGAGCCCCTGCTGCATGTGGGGGCTGATGGAGTGGAGGGGGACGAGCTGAAGACATTAGGCATCAGCTGTGCTCACTGGGAAGGAAAGCAGACGGACAGATCTATAGCTGCTGTAGGTCTCCCTCCCCCATATCTCCACCTCTCTTTCGTTCACTCTTTTCTTTCTCTCTCTCTCTCTCTCTCTCTCTCTCGCTCTCGCGCTCTCTCTCGCTCCCTCTCTCTCCATCGCTCCCTGTCTCCTCTCAGCTGTGCAGCGAGAACAGCATCTGTAGCCACTGGGCATCTGGCAGTCTGCAATTAATGATTCAGTGAGCGTTGCTGCGTAACTTCAACCGGCTGAGCAAAACAATCACAGTTCTGCAAGTGATTCACATCAAATAACGAAACAAGAACAAGCCAAAAGAAAAGAGAATACAACGTATTAATGGGAGGGAGCCGTGACAGGTGACCCATTTTCAGGGTGTGATTTCAGAGAATCATAACCAAAGTCACGTACAGCCTGTCTGTCAAATTACAATTTTAACTTATTGAAGTGTTCAATTCATTAAAGAAATACAATATTTTTCTTTATTGCAGGAACTTTTGAAAAGCTCTTTTGAGATTTTTTACAAAGGATTTCAAACCAAAATGCAAGGTATTGTAAGACCTTTTGTCCCTTTGTTGAGCAGAGACAAAACAATCTGTTCATATTTACAATCACTGCAGACTCCACTAAACTCTACTTTGTCAGTCAAATTTCTGTCAATGTTTTATGTTGGCCTTTGTCTGTGAATATTTCCATATCAGTGCTTATGTTCTGGGTACCACACTGAATTAATGATATCTTACAAATGAGAGAAAGACAAAGTAGACTGGTCCAGCTTCGATAGTTACCTCCATGTGTTGTAGAAGAGGAGGGGGATGTTGAGGCCTACTGTCAGCCACTCCTGGGCACACAGGAACATGATACAGAACAGCCCATGGATAGAGTACTCTGGAAGCACCAACTGGCAGGGAGAGAATGAGGGAGGGAGAGAGGGAGAAAGGGAAGGAGAAGAGGGGGATTGAAAGAGAAATGCTCTTGAGAAAGGTCATTTTACATCTTCTCATTCACAGATTATTCATCACCATTTGACATTAAATATACATAATAACCCATTATAGACAAGGGGTCATCTTTATCGTAACCTTGCGTGCCAGCCAGGCTTCTACGGCTGTTGAAAGACACTATCTCTACGGCAATCATAGATAGCTTGAGACAATTACACGCAAGGCTTCACAATGTAATGGAGCAACTGGCTAGCCTGGATAATGACTTATGTCAATACATTGGCAATTATCATAAACTAACTGTTCTTGTGCCATGTCATGTGTCTAAAAGCATTGCTATACCTAGGTTTTTTCAAATGTAATCCTTATTGCTAGATATTACACAGCAACCTTATCATTAGGGTTTTGAAACCTTCAACATAAGCTACATATTTTACTTCTCAGTAAGACAAAATGTTTTATTTTAGATAGCGGAGAAGATTAGTGAGTGTGGTGAAACACATGGTGGCAAACCTCCATCAGTCACTTTAATGAATCCAGCAGCAGCAGATACTAGTCATCAGAGCAGAGCTCCAAACATGGTTAGAGTCTGGCAAAGAGTGAGCACCGATATTACAGAGTAGTCATTAGCGCTAGCTGCACCACATTCAGGGTATCTCTCCCAAAAGAGCCAGCACCAAGCCAAGCCTCATCTTTCATGTGGTGAAATTAACGCAGTGTGAAATTAAGATTCTGGAAGCAGCTCGGAGCCTAGCCAAAGAAAGTTGCAAGTCAAAAATGAAAGCTGTGGTTTAAATTGCGCCTGCTCTGAAGAGATTTAAAGAACTTTGTGGATATGATTATGACATGAATCATATGTGCTAGTCATAAAAGTATCCCATTGAATATATTGGCCCATAATGGTGGAAGACGTACAATATCCATATGTTAATACAACAAGATTAGTAGTTGTATTCATGTGTGTATTCAACCCAGTGCTGATAAATACAATGTCTTGAGTCCTGAATGCTCACGGTGTAAGTCCTTTTTCCAGCTGTGTGTCTGTGTGAACCCACAGAAAGGGTTTTTAGGTTATAATGTTTGACTCATACAGAAGGTTTTATCCTAGGCTGAGGGGGTGGGACAAAAGTTACCACAAAAAGCAGCTCAACAATACCAGGATTTGTGCTACTTAGCAGCACAGATGTAACCTGAAAAAAAGCTTTCAGAGAAGCAGAAGGAGAGAAGCACAGGCTGAGTTAAACTATGTATGCTTAATGCTATTCCCGAAGCCCTTCACAAGTTCATGTATATTTAACACACTACAGGCACAACTGGAGCCCTGTCTGAAACACCTGGACTTGTACACGATGTGCGTTGGCTCTATTATACATTCTTCATAGCACTACATACTTCCAAATAACATAAAAACACATTGGAGCACAGTGGATGAGCTCTTGAACAGCAGGTGATGGAGAAACTGCTGCTCAAACAGAACTATATATACACAAACACATGACACGCCGCCACGCTAATTAAAACACAAATAGTCACACATTACCCCCCCTAATTCTCAGTCCCAATCCTACCCTCGCTGTCGCTGGCTAAACTCCTGCTGAATGCGGACAAACATTATGTACCACTCACATGCTAATGTAGGAGGCATAACAAATTTTAACCTACAACCTAAAATACATTATGAGCACATAAAACATGAGTAGTAGTCATCACACCAACCATGACTAAAACAGTGAGACGATATAAGACAAAGGGTTTGGTTTCGAGGCAGAGGCACACAGAGCAACAAAGCTACATGATATTGTAGGCCTATCAACGAAGGGAGAGTAACAACACTGATTAACTGTATTTGTATTTGTATTTATTGGAAATCCCATTTGCTATTGCCAAGACAGCAGCTACTCTTCTTGGTGTCCAAACACATTAAGGCAGTTGCATTACTTATAAAACAAAACATAAAACAGTACATCCTATAACATTATTACACCACTATATATCTACAATACAAAATGTATAATCCCACCATACAACAATATTACAATGTAGGTGTGTGTAGAGTGTGTGTGCTAGCGCTTGTGTGTGCGTATGCGTGTCTGTACCTTTGTGTGTGTCTCTTCACAGTCCCCGCTGTTCCATAAGGTATATTTTTACCTGTTTTTAAATCTGATTCTACAGCTTGCATCAGTTACCTGATGTGGAATAGAGTTCCATGTATTCATGGCTCTATGTAGTACTGTGTGCCTCCCATAGTCTGTTCTGGACTTGGGGATTGTGAAGAGACCTCTGGTGGGGACCTCTGTTTTGTGGGTATGCATGGGTGTCCGAGCTGTGTGCGAGTAGTTTAAACAGACAGCTCGGTACATTTAGCTTGTCCAGGTGCGACAAAACTAGGGCCTGTAGGACCTGCCTTGTTGATAGTGTTGTTAAGAAGGCAGAGCAGCGCTTTATTATGGACAGACTTAGCTACTGTTGTATCAATATGTTTTGACCATGACAGTTTACAATCCAGGGTTACTCCAAGCAGTTTAGTCACCTCAACTTGCTCAATTTCCACATTATTCATTACAAGATTTTGTTGAGGTTTAGGGTTTAGTGAATGATTTGTCCCAAATACAATGCTTTTACTTTTTAAAATATTGAAGACTAACTTATTCCTTGCCACCCATTCTGAAACTAACTGCAGCTCTATGTTAAGTGTTGCAGTCATTTCAGTCGCTGTAGTAACTGACATGTATAGTGTTGAGTCATCCGCATACGTAGACACACTGGCTTTACTATATTTGATTTGATTTACTCAAAGCCAGTGGCATGTTGTTAGTAAAAATTGAAAAAAGTAAGGGGCCTAGACAGCTGCCCTGGGGAATTCCTGATTCTACTTGGATTATGTTGGAGAGGCTTCCAATAAAGAACACCCTCTGTGTTCTGTTAGACAGGTATCTCTTTATCCACAATATAGCAGGGGGTGTAAAGCCATAACACATACGTTTTTCCAGCAGCAGACTATGATCGATAATGTCAAAAGATGCACTAAAGTCTAACAAAACAGCCCCCACAATCTTTTCATCATCAGTTTCTCTCAACCAATCATCAGTCATTTGTGTAAGTGCTGTGCTTGTTGAATGTCCTTCACTATACGTGTGCTGAAAGTCTGTTGTCATTTTGCCTGAGGGCACACACTTTCTAGTAGGCTTAAATTGAAGATATGTCAAATAGGAGTGGCAATATCATCCGCTATTACACTCAGTAATTTTCCATCCAGGTTGTCAGACCCCGGTGGCTTGTCATTGTTGATAGACAAACATTTTGTCACCTCTTCCACACTCACTTAAACGGAATTCAAAAGTACAATGCTTGTCATAATTTGGTCAGATATGCTTGGATGTGTAGTGTCAGCGTTTGTTGCTGGCATATCATGCCTAGGTTTGCTAATCTTGCCAATGAAAAAATAATTAAAGTAGTTGGCAATATCAGTGGGTTTTGTGATGAATGAGCCATCTGATTCAATGAATGATGGAGCCGAGTTTGCCTTTTCGCCCGAAATTTCATTTACGGTGCGCCAAAGCATTTTACTATCATTCTTTATATAATTTATTTTGTTTCAAAGTATAGTTTCTTCTTCTTTTTACTTAGTTTAGTCACATGATTTCTTAATTTGCAGTACATTTGCCAATTGGTTGTGCTGCAAGACTTATTTGCCATATCTTTTGCCTCATCCCTCTCAACCATACACATTTTTTATTCCTTGCCAATCCAAGGGGATTTAACCATTTTTACAGTCATTTTCTTAATGGGTGTATGCTTATTAGTAACTGGAATAAGCAATTTCATAAATGTGTCAAGTGCAGCGTCTGGTTGCTCCTCATTACACACATATTCTTTACATCATCATCATAAGAATCACTACAAAATGTAATGTATGACCTCTTATACACTATATTAGGCCCAGCCTTTCAAACTTTGTTTTTCCTAGATATGGCTACTATATTGTGATCACTACATCCAATGGATTTGGATACTGCTTTAAAGCAAATTTTTGCAGCATTAGTAAAGATGTGATCAATACATGTTGATGATTTCATTCCTGTGCTGTTTGTAACTACCCTGGTAGGTTGACTGATATCCTGAACCAGGTTGCAGGCACTGGTTACAGTTTGAAGCTTTTTCTTGAGTGGGCAGCTTGATGAAAGCCAGTCAATATTGAAATCACCCAGAAAATATATATCACATACACAAGCATTTCACACATATTATCCAGATACTGACTGTTAGCACTTGGTGGTCTATAGCAGCTTCCCACAAGAATGGGCTTTAGGTGAGGCAGATGAACCTGTAGCCATATTACTTCAACAGTATTTAACATGAGATCCTCTCTAAGCTTTACAGGAATGTGGTTCTGAATATAGAGGGTGTCGGGTTGATCCAGCTGTGTGGAGCTCGGGGCTCATCTGAGCCGAGCAAGGCTAGGATCAGGGCTCTGTCTCTGGGCTATGAGCCCTGAAGGGTTCCTCCCTCCCTGTCTTCCACATCTTACCACCCAGGAGCACACACACACACATTCTGATAACTCCTCGACTCCGGCACATAGAAATGAGAAGTCTGTAAAAACTAACTGAGCCATTTGTGCATATCTATCTATCTCTCTCTCTCTCTCTCTCTCTCTCTCTCTCTCTCTCTCTCTCTCTCTCTCTCTCGCTCTCTCTCGCTCTCTCTCGCTCTCTCTCGCTCTCTCTCTCTCGCTCTCTCTCTCTCGCTCTCTCTCTCTCTCGCTCGCTCTCTCTCTCTCGCTCTCTCGCTCTCTCGCTGAGAGAGAGAACATCAGAAAGTGACACATACACACCAGGAACACCTACAGCATGTCTGCTGCAGAGCTTCTGCAAGGTTTTCTTTCTTCCAAAGATCACTCTTTACATTTCCACATAGATTGGAAATATTTTTTCCACACCTACACCTCACACTACATACTACCCAAATCTCTCTCAAACATCTCAAGCCAATATTTCAATAACAGCTAGGGCCTGTGCTGCTGCAAGCCAGAGCCAACCCGCTCCACAGCCCCAGACAGTGGCGAAGCAGGGTTTAACCTGTCGGCCCCATTCAGCTACAGTTCAAGAGGCCAGAAACCTTTTCAAGTGTGACTTTTGAGGCGCCCCCCTGGAAGGGAGAGCAGAGCAACACGGGGAGGCAGGCTCTCTACAGCACACAGAGTTAATGAGAGAGGGCTGCTGCTGCTGTGGACCGACTGCTGCTGCTCTGCTCCACTCAGTCGATCTACAGTGCTAGCACCCACTCTCCTCTACTCCACTCTCATCCCCTTCACCGTCTCCTCGACAGTCCTTCACTCCTTCTCTGCTTGCTGACTGTGGGGTTATTAGGCTATGGAGTTATCTCCATGCCACTCGACGGCGGCTCGCAACAGCCAATTAACACCACTTAACAGTGATTATACATCCCTCAACAGGACAAGGGCCCTTTATGATATAGCCTTCAGTACGCTCCAAATACAATGGAACCAGAGGATCAAATGGTGCAAAAAGTAGTTTTAGACAGACTGAGAAGTTTCATTTTCAGAGATCATACCCCTTTTGCTCCTAAAATCCTGCCTGGGTTTTAACTGCTATCATAGCAGAGAGAGAAAGGCTAAAAACAGACAAAACTTGATAGGGAAGAAACATGGTTTACTAACTGAGGCCAAAGACCAAACCCAGCAAACTCATCTCGACAGTGCCATGTCCTATATTCAGTATTCATATTCATAATTATACATTAGCAGTGTGTTCATTATAGAAGGAATACATGAAATTCCTCTTGGTAACTTGATGTAGAGAAGGGGTTGAAACTAACTAAAGGTTATCTGGTGACATACATGCAATCATGTACGCAATATTGTTCTTCGTCTAGCTCCTTTGTGTTCATGACTAACCTGGATATAGCTCTCATTTTAGCAGCAGAAAATGTCCTCTGCTGCCGCCAGAGATCAAAAGAGCTCATACTCTCCAATTACTGTCTCTCCCTTTACAACAGCAACGATAATTAAGTGCAGCAAATAATTATACATATTTTCTCTTTACGTATTCCTCTGAGACCTGGTAGCATATGAATCCAAAGTACATTTTGTTAGTCAAACTTTGCAGATAGATGAAAAGTTGGCCACAAAGGCTGGACTGGAACGCCTCTGTAGAACATTAGTCTACACGTGCATACATATAAAATCAAATCAAAGTTTATTGGTCGCCTACACAGCTTAGCAGATGTTATAGCGGGTGCACAAAATGCTTATGTTACTAGCTCCTAAGAATGCAGTAAAATGCCAAACAGGTACACAAATAATACATTTAAAAAAAACCCAGAAAGAACAACAAGAAATCAAAACATTTCTAAACAAATCCAATAACAACCCAAATAACACAGTAACAGTAATCAAAATGCAATCTATATATATCTACACAATTTACACAAGATATACTAGGAATGGTATGTACAGCAATAGATCTATTAGAGTGAGCTATGCCAAGAATCCAGTATATAAATAAATATGCGGTGTGTATAAACAGCCTAACTAAAATGCAATGTACAGTAGTAGAAATATTAGAATGAGCTATGTGGAGAATACACTATATAAATACACAATACAAAACATCATGGCAAAATGGAGAGAACTGCAAGAAATTAGTCCGCTATATAAATAATATACAGTATACGTATGTGAATGGTGTGTATAGACATTATGGACAGTATGTGAATAGAGAAAGAGTGAATAGCAGTAGTTAAATAGGATGAGCCATGACTAGAATACAGTACACTGAACAAAAATATAAACCCAACATGTAAAGTGTTGGTCCCATGTTTCATGAGCTGAAATAAAAGATCCCAGAAATGTTCCATACGCATAAAAAGTTTATTTCTCTCAAATGTTGTGCACAAATTTGTTTACATCCCTGTTAGTGAGCATTTCTTATTTGCCAAGATAACCCATCCACCTGACAAGTGTGGCATATCATGAAGCTGAGTAAACAGCATGATCATTATACAGGTGGACCTTGTGCTGGAGACAATAAAAGGCCACTCTAAAATGTGCGGTTTTGTCTCACAGCACAATGCCACAGATGTCTCAAGTTTTCAGGGAGCGTGCAATTGGCATGCTGACTGCAGGAATGTCCACCAGAGCTGTTGCCAGAGAATTGAATGTTCATTTCTCTACCATAAGCCATACACATCATTTTAGAGAATTTGGCAATACGTCCAACCGGCCTCACAACCGCAGACCACGTGTATAGCGTCGTGTGGGCGAGCAGTTTGCTGATGTCAACGTTGTGAACAGAGTTCCCCATGGTGGCGAGTGGGGTTATGGTATGGGCAGGCATAAGCTACAGACAACGAACACAATTGCATTTTATCGATGGCAATTTGAATGCACAGAGATACCGGGACGAGATCTTGAGGCACATTTTCTTGCCATTCATCCACTGTTCATCGCCCCATGTTTCAGCATGATAATGTTGCGAGGATCTGTACACAATTCCTGGAAGCTGAAAATGCCCCAGTTCTTCCATGACCTGCATACTCACCAGACATCTCACCCATTTAGTATTGGGATGCTCTGGATCGATGTGTACTGATCGATGTGCAACTTCCCACAGCCATTGAAAAGGAGTGGGACAACATTCCACAGGCCACAATCAACAGCCTCATCAACTTTACGTGGAGGAGATGTGTCGCACTGCATGAGGCAAATGGTGGTCACACCAGATTCTGACTGGTTTTCTGATCCACGGCCGTACCTTTTTTTTAAGGTAACTGTGACCAACAGTATTCCCAGTCATGTGAAATCCATAGATTAGGGTCTAATAATTTATTTCAATTGACTGATTTCCTTATATGAATTGTAACTCAGTAAAACCTTAGAAATTGTTGCATGTTGCATTTATCTTTTTGTTCAGTATATAAAGTGGGTAAAACAGTATGTAAACATTATGAAGTGACCAGTGTTCAATTACTCTATGTACATAGGGCTGCAGTCTCTAAGGCGCAGGGTAGGAGTACTGGGTGGTAGTCGGCTAGTAACAATGACTAAGGTTCAGGGCAGGGTACTGGGTGGAGCCAGGCTAGTGCTGACTGTTTAACAGCCTGATGGCCTGGAGATAGAAGCTGTTTATCAGTCTCTCAGTCCCAGCTTTGATGCACTTGTACTGTCTCTGCCTTCTAGATAGTAGCGGGGTTGAACAGGCTGTGGTTCGGGTGGCTGAGGTCCTTGATGATCTTCTTGGCCTTCCTGTGACACCGAGTGCTGTAGATGTCCTGGAGGGCAGGCAGTGTGCCCTCGATGACGCGTTGGGCTGGCCGCACCACCCTCTCGAGAGCCCTGCGGTTGCGAATCGTACAATACAGCCCAACAGGATGCTCTCAATGGTGCATCTGTAGAAGTTCATGAGAGTCTTATGGGCCAAGCCGAATTTCTTCACATACTGTACATACATTTCCAACTGATTTCACAGAACTTAATATTTTCATTATAAGGATACAGAGATGCCACTGCTTTGATAGTCCATCATACAGTAACTCCAAAGTCTTGTCTGAATTATTTTTTCAACTTAGCACCTCTGATATTTTACATGCTTGAAGATAGATTAAATTAGGAAAACCTGTTTCTAATCAGGTTAAACATTGTTCTAAAGATCAAAGTCTGCTGACCATACTTGTTTTACAGTATGAAATGTTTTGGGTTTTGAATTCTATTGCAGTCCACTCTGGTGAAAGCCATGACCACTATACCACAGAATAATAGGAAGGAAACTGAATCTAAAATCTCTGTGTCTATATAGCATGAGCTAGCTTGACTTCAGATGACAATTAAGTAGGCGACTGGTATCTCTGCAATATTCTGCTACTAGACCTTTCATCCTGAGTATCCAGGGATATATCAACACTCTGAAGTGCAGGTGTCTAGGCAGTATGCTGCTGCTAGCCCCTTTGATCTACAGTCGTGGTCAAACGTTTTGAGAATGTATTGGTCTTCACAAAGTTCGCTGCTTCAGTGTTATAAGACATTTTTGTCAGATGTTACTATGGTATACTGAAGTATAATTACAAGCATTCCATAAGTGTCAAAGGCTTTTATTGACAATTACATTAAGTTTATGCAAAGAGTCAATATTTGCAGTGTTGACCCTTCTTTTTCAAGACCTCTGCAATCCGCCCTGGCATGCTGTCAATTAACTTCTGGGCCACATCCTGACTGATGGCAGCCCATTCTTGCATAATCAATGCTTGGAGTTTGTCAGAATTTGTGGGGTTTTGTTTGTTCACCCACCTCTTGAGGATCGACCACAAGTTCTCAATAGGATTAAGGTCTGGGGAGTTTCCTGGCCATGGACCCAAACTTTCGATGTTTTGTTCCCCGAGCCACTTAGTTATCACTTTTGCCTTATGGCAAGGTGCTCCATCATGCTGGAAAAGGCATTGGTCGTCACCAAACTCTCTTGGATGGTTGGGAGAAGTTGCTCTCAGAGGATGTGTTGGTACCATTCTTTATTCATGGCTGTGTTCTTAGGCAAAATTGTGAGTGAGCCCCCTCCCTTGGCTGAGAAGCAACCCCACACATGAATGGTCTCAGGATTCTTTACTGTTGGCATGACACAGGACTGATGGTACTCACCTTGTCTTCTCCGGACAAGGTGTTTTCCGGATGCCCCAAATAATCGGAAAGGGGATTCATGAGAGAAAATGACTTTACCCCAGTCCTCAGCAGTCCAATCCCTGTACCATTTGCAGAACATCAGTCTGTCCCTGATGTTTTTCTTGGAGAGAAGTGGCTTCTTTGCTGCCCTTCTTGACACCAGGCCATCCTCCAAAAGTATTCGCCTCACTGTGCATGCAGATGCACTCACACCTGCCTGCTGCCATTCCAAAGCAAGCTCTGCACTGGTGGTGCCCCGATCCCGCAGCTGAATCAACTTTAGGAGACGGTCCTGGCGCTTGCTGGACTTTCTTGGGCGCCTTGACGCCTTCTTCACAACAATTGAACCTCTCTCCTTGAAGTTCTAGATGATACGATAAATTGTTGATTTAGGTACAATCTTACTAGCAGCAATATCTTTGCCTGTGAAGCCCTTTTTGTGCAAAGCAATGATGACGGCACGTGTTTCCTTGCAGGTAACCATCGTTAACAGAGGAAGAACAATGATTTCAAGCAACACCCTCCGTTTAAAGCTTCCAGTCTGTTATTCTAACTCAATCAGCATGACAGAGTGATCTCTAGCCTTGTCCTCGTCAACACTCTCACCTGTGTTAACGAGAGAATCACTGACATGATGGCAGCTGGTCCTTTTGTGGCAGGGCTGAAATGCAGTGGAAATGTTTTTTGGGGATTAAGTTCATTTTCATGGCAAAGAGGGACTTTGCAATTAATTGCAATCCATCTGATCACTCTTCATGACATTCTGGAGTATATGCAAATTGCCATCATCAAAACTGAGGCAGCAGATTTTGTGAAAATAAATTTTGTGAAAAACTTTTCACCATGACTGTAGTGCCCAGGGACATAGCAGAAATATGCAGGGACCTGCTCTGCTCCACACACCTCGTCTGGAAGAGTAATGGGATCATGAACACAGAGCTCAGACATGCCTTACTCACTCTTATAGCCTAGTAAGAGAGGTAGAACAAGATACAGTGACAGAAAAATTAGGGGCAAAGTGAGGAGTTTATGTGTAGACTGATAACGTGTAGACTATACTAGAGGATCGTATTGATCAAGACACTGGCTAGAACAGAGGCGTCATGCACATAGGGGGCACAAGGGCACGTGCCCCCTCAGATGTGTCCTGTAAAAAAACAATATATATATTTTTGTTTTTGTTGTTTCTCTGTAATACTACTAGCCACCTAGCAATTTTATGAAATTGTCTTTAGCTAGCCCAGATAGGTTCCCAATCGTCCAACCTCATAACTAGCTACCAAGAAGCCATTTCAGGCTATCAATCAAGTTAGAGTAGCTAGCTTGTCTAACTATCTTAGCTGGCATGCCTGCTGGCAAGGTTGGTAGACTTTACAAAAGCAAGCAATTACTAAATGTACTGAATACGACTCACATTCCTTTCAATCTTTTACCCAGATTTTAGCAGAGATGCATATTTAGTTTCTTTAAAAAAAGAATCAGGAGGATACAGACAGAGGTATGCTAAGATACACAGAAAAATAAACAGATTTTTGACATAAAATACAAATTAAATCAAATTCTATTTGTCACATGTGCCGAATACAACAGGTGTAGACCTTACCGTGAAATGCTTACTTACAAGCCCTTAACCAACAATGCAGTTCAATAAATAGAGTTTAGAAAATATTTACAAAATAAACTTAAGTAAAGAAAAGAAAATACCATCAAAAAGTAACACAAGAAAATGACATAACAATAATGAGGCTATATACAGGGGGCACTGGTACCGAGTCAATGTGCGGGGGTACAGGTTAGTCGAGGTAATTTGTAAAGTGACTATGCATAGATAATAAAGATAGAGTAGCAGCAGTGTAAAAACAAAGAGGGAGGGTCAATGTAAATAGTCTGGGTCAGTCTTATGGCTTGGCGGTAGAAGCTGTTAACATTCACATTTTAGTCATTTAGCAGACACTCTTATCCAGAGCGACTTACAGTTAGTGAGTGCATACATTATTTTTGTATTTTTCATACTGGCCCCCCGTGGGAATCGAACCCACAACCCTGGCATTGCAAACACCATGCTCTACCAACTGAGCTACATCCCTGCCGGCCAATCTTTTCAGTCTCCTGAGGGGGAATCATTAAGCGTAATGATTATGGCTCTAGATTCAGGTGTTTGAAAAATGCAAAATTCGGGCCATGGCATGAAACACCAGCTGATTACACCCTGCATACAGTCCTATTCTATTTTTAATAGCGTAGAGATTTGAGAAAGTATTTTTCTATGACAGAGTGCTAGAAGGGGACTTTAAAAACCAAGGCCTAAGAGTTGCTTTATTTTTTATGTATCATATTGGGTACAGCCAGTTTAGCATTTACATGTACAGCTAATATCCCACTAATGTTGGACGACTGCACTGTTTCTTGTTGTTTTCCCCAGCCGTACGTCGTGGCTGCTCATGTATATTCATAGTAGTACAACTCAGCAGTGGGCTGCCAAACTGCCTGATGCCCGCCGGGATATTCATCCCAGCGTCTGAGAGATATAGACAGAGGGATAGATAGGTGGATAGATATACAGATGGAGGGAGAGAGAGAGAGATTTGTGATTGTCTCACCCAGCTATCTTAAGATGAATTCACTAACTGTAAGTCGCTCTGGATAAGAGTGTCTGCTAAATGACAAAAATGTAATGTAAATGAGAGAGAGAGAGAGAGAGAGAGAGAGAGAGAGAGAGAGAGAGAGAGAGAGAGAGAGAGAGAGAGAGAGAGAGAGAGAGAGAGAGACTGTTTCCCCTTGGATCCTCTCCTCTTCTCCTCTCTTCCCTGCCCACGGCACTTTAAAGGCAAATGAGGTTTGTACTCCAGGCAGTTCTGGTTGTTTCTCAACAGTGAATTCCAGCACAGAGGGTGTAGATCAGGTGTGTCTGATACAACACAAGTAGCTCACTGCTGCTGTGACACAGTGCCTGTGGAAAGTAAACTTCCTCTCCGGGGCCATGTAGTACCACTGATACAAAGAGTTGGTATTGAATGTTGTCACTGTGCAGAAATAAACTCAACTTAAGCCACTGGTCTTCCTACAGTACATCAGTACCTGCACAGTACCATTACAACTGGAATGATTTACTACAGGGTTTCAGACTAACAAATCTCCTACCTGTCTTGAAGGAAACTCCTTTATTATACTGTACTGATGTTAAGAGAGTGCTGCGCTCTGCTCATTCAAATCATGCACAGGGAAATGACAGTGAGATGAGCACTGATTTTATGCAGTTCACAATATCCACCAAAGTGAGTTAATGGGCTCAACAGTCTGAACCAATGATTTGGGGGATTTCCAGTATGACTCTTGCTCTGTCTGTCTATCTTTATCAGAGCACAGAAAAAAATGGTAATGGATTTTTTAATAGTAACTCAATTGGGCAAATATGTTAATATACTGTATATGTGTTACAGTGAGAATGAATGTGCATCCCACTATCCAACCATATAGCAGGTAGGGAGAAATCAAAGCAGCAACAGTTTGGACGTCATACACTTGAAATAACCCACACATCAACATAAGGTCCCAGTGTGACAAGCAAGCCCAGAACCACAGTAAGTATAGCCCCAAGTCCTGAGTGCCGTGTACCTAACCATGTTGTACCTCCTGCTCCACATCAACAGTCCTTTCATGAGCTTCATCAAACCAGCAGCTCCTCTGTAGCCTACATCAGACACTGTAGCTACATCACCTGACTACACCACGAGCCGCTTGTGTCTGCACCCTTGTAAACATCTACATTCCCAACGAGCAGCACTCATCTCATCTGTCAAGCCAAACCTGCCCTCCCTCCCTCCCCGCTCCTCTACTAACTGAAAATCCTACGCAGAGGACGGAAACCTTTGTACTGAAACATCAAAAGTAGCTCCTTGTTTGAAGAATAAACACACAGCGCTACGGCAACCATCGGCTCCTCACCTCGCTGGGCACTGATTGGCTGTGAGGGAGATTCACCATGACACTCATGTTGGAGAAAAAGAAAAAAGAAACAAGGCTTCTTCATCCAGGAGGTTTTGTACGACCGGGAAAAGAGGAATAAACAAGGGATAAGAAGCAGAGACAGAGGTGTAATGGTAAGTGCTGAAGAGGTCAGGTCAGGTATCCAAGTCTTCCTGCTGGGGACGTTTTTATTCTTCAACAGCCTGAGCATCAAAGCAGAGCAGTAGAGTAGCACTAAAGCAGCGGCCCGATCAAAATACTGGAGGCTACAGGAGCAACTCCTGCATGAATTACCCAAATCAATCAATGACTTGGAGAAATAATAAATGGAATCATGAATGAATCAATCAAAGATTCAATGTGCAGTATAGTGTTTAAATTCATTATTAGATAAACGCAAACCTCATTCTACCTTTATAATGTACAACCACTGGGTTGCAAGTATAAAACACCAACAACAGTTAATTAACACTATGTTCCGTACTCCTCAAATCCTGGTTCCATTTCCAATGCCCAACACACTGCGCAGGCATGATTATTATTAATTCCAATTTCTTAACGGTGGCTGTCAATCGCCAGTTGAGTGTTATTTCCCTCTCTGCCACTGCCTGGGATCAGAGCGCCAATTCTTTTGCATAAGCTCTGATTATTCTGGCGGGGGAGAAGTATGCAATTTCACGCACCTGGGCGAGGGAGAGAGAGAGGGTGTGGAGGAAACACTCAGTCCTATTCCTTATCAGTGCTGAGCTCACAAGGATTTGTTGTTTGTTCTGTCAGGATGCTGCATTTCCATATGTAGGATTTGACTTCTTTTTACATCTCCTACTGTAGTGTAATAATATGGGGCTGGGAACTGGGGTGACCTTTTAGAAAGACAAGAGGACTATAGTACAGTCAAGTAAGAGAGGTCTAGTATTATCAGTTCAAAATCCCTTTTCAATATCCCGTGAATACAGATCCACAAACACAGCGATCTACTAAGACTTTCTAATGGTAATCCACGGTAATCCTCTCCTCCTTGGTTGTGTCATAGATTTACATTCATATTTCATCATCATATCTGTGTGCAACATACAGTACAACCATGCTCCATTAATAGCACACACTGCAACATACAGACACACACACACAAAGAGGATATATGCTTATTTGACTAGTAATGGCACTACCTATCACTTTCTACCCCATTACATTAGGAAAGAGCATAAGAGGAGAAGTGCAAACAGCTTGATGTGCTAAACTTGTGATAACATAGCAGGACAGATTAGAAGGATTACGCTCCTTATCACTTTATAACCCCTTACATTGGAAAACAGCATACGAGGTGTTCTGAGAACTCTCCATGAGCTGAACTGTGCTTGGGAGTAATACAGTTGGTCAACATGACACTCCCCATCCATTGCCAAAGAACCTATTGAAGTGTTGTGAGAAGTCTAGTTTGCGGAGCTAAATAGTGTGTGGTAGTGCAGCCTGAAGGACTGGAGGCTGTCTGTTCAGTTTGTGGTAGTGCAGCCTGAAGGACTGGAGGCTGTCTGTTCAGTTTGTGGTAGTGCAGCCTGAAGGATTGGAAGCTGTCTGTTCATTTACATTACATTTTAGTCATTTAGCAGACGCTCTTATCCAGAGCGACTTACAGTTAGTGAATACATATATTATTATTTTTTATACTGGCCCCCCGTGGGAATCGAACCCACAACCCTGGCGTTGCAAACGCCATGCTCTATCAACTGAGCTACATCCCTGCCGGCCATTCCCTCCCCTACCCTGGACGACTTGTGCACCGCCCATGAGTCTCCCGGTCGCGGCCGGCGGCGACAGAGCCTGGATTCGAACCAGGATCTCTAGTGGCACAGTTAGCACTGCGATGCAGTGCCTTAGACCACTGCGCCACTCAGGAGTTCAGTTTGTGGTAGTGCAGCCTGAAGGATTGGAAGCTGTCTGTTCAGTTTGTGGTAGTGCAGCCTGAAGGATTGGAAGCTGTCTGTTCAGTTTGTGGTAGTGCAGCCTGAAGGATTGGAAGCTGTCTGTTCAGTTTGTGGTAGTGCAGCCTGAAGGATTGGAAGCTGTCTGTTCAGTCTGTGGTAGTGCAGCCTGAAGGATTGGAAGCTGTCTGTTCAGTTTGTGGTAGTGCAGCCTGAAGGATTGGAAGCTGTCTGTTCAGTCTGTGGTAGTGCAGCCTGAAGGATTGGAAGCTGTCTGTTCAGTTTGTGGTAGTGCAGCCTGAAGGATTGGAAGCTGTCTGTTCAGTTTGTGGTAGTGCAGCCTGAAGGATTGGAAGCTGTCTGTTCAGTCAGACATGGTGGCATGGGTCCAGCCAAGCGCTGTGGGAGGGAGTGGAATCCTCCATGACTCAACACCATACAGACGCTCTGATTGGCTTTGAATCACCGGAGCGCAGCAGCTCTCCCTATCTCTTTCTACCCCTCCTCTTTATCTTTCTCTCATCTACCTCCATTACTCTCTCCCTCTCTATAGCTTATCGCCCTCCAACGAAAGGGGAGAGAAAACGGTCCTCCTGTGTATTTTAGGATCAGGAAGAAGCGGTGATGCAGGCTCCACCGCCTTACTGCTGTGCTTCTGCTTCTGTACTCACTGAGGTGTGTGGGGACTGGGGAGGGAGAATGAGACCAAAATAAAAAGAGAAAGATAGATGAGGAGCACCCTATGGTTGGTTCTGTTGCTGTGACAACACCGCTGTTTCACACCCCTAAACCAAACCGTATGAAATAAAGGCTCCAGCTAGTGCTTCTCTGTGACTGTATCGCAACGCACAGCACCTGCTGCCAAAAAACAAGCCCATATCGAAAATAAACCCCACAATCTATCAAAAACAAGATCAAGATAGTATTTTATGTAATATGGCTCAGATCGGCAAATGCTGAAAGAATACATTTGGAACATACAGAAGCAAACAATAACCATATCTTCAGTAACATTGTCCATGCAGTGCTGAACAATGAACTCTCATGAATGAGCTCTATGACTCCGGGCAGAGTAGGACAATAACAGTCAACCACTGTTCTGATGTGGTGTTGGTGTAGTTCTACACTATAGTCTCCAGGGGTGACAGATGAGCCTCAGGCACAGAGTCCACAACAGAGATAAAGAACAGCAGCAGCCTCCACTCCACCAGCCCAAGGCTGGCTACACACACACTGGCTACACACGCACACAAACACTGGCTACACACACACACACACACACACACACACACACACACACACACACACACACACACACACACACACACACACACACACACACACACACACACACACACACACACACACACTGGCTACACACACACACACATACGCAGAGGTAGGGTGAAGCCTCACAGGCCACTGAAACAGATGTCACACTGAGACTGAGCTGAGAGAATCATTTTGTCTCTCAGTCCCAGACGGTAACCCCCGGCTCACAGACCACAGGCACTGGACACACACTGTTACAGGAGGGGGTCACAGTTCCGGAGCGACCCACTAGGTGTCATCCTCCGACAACCTTAGGCACCTCCTCACTCACAGTCTGGACTAATCATTATCTTATTGGTGTCACCTGTGTA
Source organism: Coregonus lavaretus (assembly GCF_964263955.1). Taxonomy (NCBI): domain Eukaryota; kingdom Metazoa; phylum Chordata; class Actinopteri; order Salmoniformes; family Salmonidae; genus Coregonus; species Coregonus lavaretus. Next base: position 19,506,101 of record NC_140018.1, on the reverse strand, counting down.
TATCTGTTCACCTGTGTATTTATGGCCTCACTTCCCTGTGTTCCCTTGCTCTGTTTTCTCTGCTAGTTCTCGATGCCAAACAGTCCTAATCAGTGTCTGATCGCGAGACGTATGTACAGGTTCTTGAGAAGTGTTCTCTCTGTTTCATTGTTGTTTTCAGTCATAGTTAGTATTTCGTATGTTTGCTGTTAGCCTGTTTTTGGAGACCAATTTGATCCTCCTTTATTTTTTCGTGACAAATCCATTATTTTGTATCCTGGTTTTGGGACCACCAGTAAATATCCTTGTTTCACCATCTCTGCCTACTGCCTACTGTCTATCCTGCACCGCACCTGGGTCACACCTCACACCAACCCTTACAGAAAACAGAGCCAATATAGACCCAGAGGTGGCAGCACAGTATCGCAGCGCATTGGCAAAGCAGGGAGCTATGCTGAACCAGCACGACCGCAGCTTGCAGCAGATCACCGAGAATCTCCGCCAGCTGACGATTGCCATGCAGAGCCGGGTGCCTACTGTCTATCCTGCACCGCACCTGGGTCACACCTCACACCATCCCTTACAACACACACTCTCTCAGTCCCAGACGGTAACCTCAGGCTCACAGACCACAGGCACTGGACACACACAGTCTTTTATAAAGACAAGACAGCTTTCGGAAGGCAAGGGCAAGCTTTAAACTTTACCAAAAATGTTTCTCATTCATAATGTCAGTTGACTAAACAGGAATATGAATGTTTTGACATACAGTAAGTACAGAACTATAATTCACCCCTGTGCAAAGTCGAGGTATAGAAGACTGTGATCATTTGGTAGCTCTAAAATGTAGGCTAAATGACATAAGCAGAAGAAGTAATGAAGGAAGTGTTTTAAATAGGACAGTGTTCAGTAGCTATTTACCTTTCTCAGCAGGCAGCAGATCCTCTCAATGTTTCGGAGTCGCTCTCTCTGTTGGGGCCAAACAGGAAACAGGAAACAGTTATATCCCTACATTAAATATACATATGGAAACACAACAGTTGCCTAAATGAGGTGCATCCGTCCAAAAATAGGGGTATTTTACAGACCTTAGTGACTAGACTAGATAGTGTAGTGAGCCCATCTGTCTACATTTACATTGACATTTAAGTCATTTAGCAGACGCTCTTATCCAGAGCGACTTACAAATTGGTGCATTCAACTTAGGATAGCCAGTGGGACAACCACCCTTTTTTCTTTTTTTTTCTATTTTTTTTAAATGGTGGGGTGGGGGAAGGGGGGGGGGGGTAGAATAATTACTGTTATACTATTCCAGGTATTCCTTAAAGAGGTAGAATTTCAAGTGTCTCCGGAAGGTGGTCAGTGACTCCGCTGTCCTGTCCAGCCACTAAGGCCTGTGGTACACCTGTAACAAGCTGGTAAGAATGACTGTGGTATTCAGGAGTGTTCAGGGTAACATGATTTGACTGGCCTGTGAGGCTGGATTTGCACTGTGCAGGCCTACAGTGAGACATGGAGGAGGCTGGTTCCTTCCTCCCCACCTCTGCTGAGCTCTAAGCAGACGCTGCATTTTCCTGTGTCTGTCTGTGTGTGGTGCTGGGGCTTTGTCAAGCCAACTCAGCAATGCTTAAAGCACTTGTCTACCCCCCACTTCTTGGCATAGCACTCCTCTCACTGCAGAATTACGGTGCAACCAGAAACTGGCGAGGACATCAAGGGCCATATTTAAAAAAACTAATGCCAGACGAGGTGAGGAGGCAGGCACCATTTCTTGAATGGCACATGTGAGCAGCATGGCATATAGCGATTACATAGAAACATTTCCAATTTTGGTCTCTATCAGACCAAATTGACTTGGTTGATGTGCAAAAGAGCCACACTTGGGATGATGTGCTATCTTGAGGATAAATGATATATGAATGACGTCCAAACAGGCTTATCTTCCACTGTGGGGTGCTCGTGTAAAGGCCCCCCAAACCGGGAGGGGTGGTTGAATATTATTTCCTAAAAGCTGCATTAATGAAGACTAAACATACATATTTGATTAGTATTTTTGAAAATCCCCCCACTACAGAAGAACCTCCTCTGATGGGATATATAATTCATCATGAGGCCCACTGTTCGCCACTAAATAATGTAATCTGAGGTAACACTACAGTAGAAGAGCCAGCCTAGCGTACGTTGGAACTAAGACCATTGTAACGGTTCTACAGGCACACTCTGTGGGGGAAATGTGCAGTCTGGTGGCTAATCTTGATTTGAGCATAAGATAGTTAGTCTCTGCCATTTTTATCTCTCATCTCAAAATCTGATAGGATTATCTACACTTCAGCCTGTTTGAAATTGTTCTGGGTAAAGACTGTGGAACATTTCTTAAATTACCTCCTGTTACTATACTGTTATTCAATTTTAAAAGTGCAAAGTGTATTGAGATGTTTTAAATTCACTTTAAAGTTTCACTTTACAGTGGGGAGAAAAAGTATTTAGTCAGCCACCAATTGTGCAAGTTCTACCACTTAAAAAGATGAGAGAGGCCTGTAATTTTCATCATAGGTACACGTCAACTATGACAGACAAAATGAGGAAAAAAAATCCAGAAAATCACATTGTAGGATTTTTAATGAATTTATTTGCAAATTATGGTGGAAAATAAGTATTTGGTCAATAACAAACGTTTCTCAATACTTTGTTATATACCCTTTGTTGGCAATGACACAGGTCAAACGTTTTCTGTAAGTCTTCACAAGGTTTTCACACACTGTTGCTGGTATTTTGGCCCATTCCTCCATGCAGATCTCCTCTAGAGCAGTGATGTTTTGGGGCTGTCGCTGGGCAACACGGACTTTCAACTCCCTCCAAAGATTTTCTATGGGGTTGAGATGTGGAGACTGGCTAGGCCACTCCAGGACCTTGAAATGCTTATTACGAAGCCACTCCTTCGTTGCCCGGGTGGTGTGTTTGGGATCATTGTCATGCTGAAAGACCCAGCCACGTTTCATCTTCAATGCCCTTGCTGATGGAAGGAGGTTTTCACTCAAAATCTCACGATACATGGCCCCATTCATTCTTTCCTTTACACGGATCAGTCGTCCTGGTCCCTTTGCAGAAAAACAGCCCCAAAGCATGATGTTTCCACCCCCATGCTTCACAGTAGGTATGGTGTTCTTTGGATGCAACTCAGCATTCTTTGTCCTCCAAACACGACGAGTTGAGTTTTTACCAAAAAGTTATATTTTGGTTTCATCTGACCATATGACATTCTCCCAATCCTCTTCTGGATCATCCAAATGCACTCTAGCAAACTTCAGACGGGCCTGGACATGTACTGGCTTAAGCAGGGGGACACATCTTGCACTGCATGATTTGAGTCCCTGGCGGCGTAGTGTGTTACTGATGGTAGGCTTTGTTACTTTGGTCCCAGCTCTCTGCAGGTCATTCACTAGGTCCCCCCGTGTGGTTCTGGGATTTTTGCTCACCGTTCTTGTGATCATTTTGACCCCACGGGGTGAGATCTTGCGTGGAGCCCCAGATCGAGGGAGATTATCAGTGGTCTTGTATGTCTTCCATTTCCTAATAATTGCTCCCACAGTTGATTTATTCAAACCAAGCTGCTTACCTATTGCAGATTCAGTCTTCCCAGCCTGGTGCAGGTCTACCATTTTGTTTCTGGTGTCCTTTGACAGCTCTTTGGTCTTGGCCATAGTGGAGTTTGGAGTGTGACTGTTTGAGGTTGTGGACAGGTGTCTTTTATACTGATAACAAGTTCAAACAGGTGCCATTAATACAGGTAACGAGTGGAGGACAGAGGAGCCTCTTAAAGAAGAAGTTACAGGTCTGTGAGAGCCAGAAATCTTGCTTGTTTGTAGGTGACCAAATACTTATTTTCCACCATCATTTGCAAATAAATTCATAAAAAATCCTACAATGTGATTTTCTGGATTTTTTTTCCTCAATTTGTCTGTCATAGTTGACGTGTACCTATGATGAAAATTACAGGCCTCTCTCATCTTTTTAAGTGGGAGAACTTGCACAATTGGTGGCTGACTAAATACTTTTTTTCCCCACTGTAACTTAAGTCCAATCCACTGACTTTAAAGTGGAGAAATGTGCTATTATATTAGGTAGAAGTATGAAAGAGGTTGGGGTTGAGTCGATGTGAAATTGAGCTGCGGGTAGTCTCATATAAAGTTGAAGTCGGAAGTTTACATACACCTTAGCCAAATACATTTAAACTCAGTTTTTCACAATTCCTGACATTTAATCCTAGTAAAGATTCCCTGTCTTAGGTCAGTTAGGATCACCACTTTATTTTAAGAATGTGAAATGTCAGAATAATAGTAGAGAGAATGATTTATTTCAGCTTTTATTTCTTTCATCACATTCCCAGTGGGTCAGAAGTTTACATACACTCAGTTAGTATTTGGTAGCATTGCCTTTAAATTGTTTAACTTGGGTCAAACGTTTCGGGTAGCCTTCCACAAGCTTCCCACAATAAATTGGGTGAATTTTGGCCCATTCCTCCTGACAGAGCTGGTGTAACTGAGTCAGGTTTGTAGGCCTCCTTGCTCGCACACACTTTTTCAGTTCTGCCCACAACTTTTCTATAGGATTGAGGTCAGGGCTTTGTGATGGCCACTCCAAAACCTTGACTTTGTTGTCCTTAAGCCATTTTGCCAAAACTTTGGAAGTATGCTTGAGGTCATTGTCCATTTGGAAGACCCATTTGTGACCAAGCTTTAACTTCCTGACTGATGTCTTGAGATGTTGCTTCAATATATCCACATCATTTTCCTTCCTCATGATGCCATCTATTTTGTGAAGTGCACCAGTCCCTCTTGCAGAAAAGCACCCCCACAGCATGATACTGCCACCCCCGTGCTTCACGGTTGGGATGGTGTTCTTCGGCTTGCAAGCCACCCCGATTTCCTCCAAACATAACGATGGTCATTATGCCCAAAGAGTTCTATTTTTTTTTCATCAGACCAGAGGACATTTCTCCAAAAAGTACAATCTTTGTCCCCATGTGCAGTTGCAAACCGTAGTCTGTCTTTTTTATGGCGGTTTTGGAGCAGTGGTTTCTTCCTTGCTGAGCGCCCTTTCAGGTTATGTCGACATAGGACTCGTTTCACTGTGGATATAGATACTTTTGTACCTGTTTCCTCCAGCATCTTCACAAGGTCCTTTGCTGTTGTTCTGGGATTGATCTGCACTTTTCACAAAAAAGTATGTTCATCTCTAGGAGACAGAACGTGTCTCCTTCCTGAGCAGTATGAAGGTAGCGTGGTCCCATGGTGTTTATACTTGTGTACTATTGTTTGTACAGATGAACGTGGTACCTTCAGGCGTTTGGAAATTGCTCCCAAGGATGAACCAGACTTGTGGAGGTCTACAATTTTTTTTCTGAGGTCTTCTTTTGTTTTTCCCATGATGTCAAGCAAAGAGGCACTGAGTTTGAAGGTAGGCCTTGAAATACATCCACAGGTACACCTCCAATTGACTCAAATGATGTCAATTAGCCTATCAGAAGCTTCTAATGTCATGACATCATTTTCTGGAATTTTCCAAGCTGTTTAAAGGCACAGTCAACTTAGTGTATGTAAACTTCTGACCCACTGGAATTGTGATACAGTGAATTATAAGTGAAATAATCTGTCTTTAAACAATTGTTGGAAAAATTACTTGTGTCACGCACGAAGTAGATGTCCTAACCGACTTGCCAAAACTATAGTTTGTTAACAAGAAATGTATGGAGTGGTTGAAAAACTAGTTTTAATGACTCCAATCTAAGTGTATGTAAACTTCCGACTTCAACTGTACATTCATGAACTCAATCTGCAGAGTACTTTCATGTTCTCCAAACAGATATTGCTCCCTCCCCCTGTCCTCTCACGACCCACTGCAGCACATCAGCATAAGAAACCACAACATCTATGAGAAGATACAGTAAATTAGCTCTATTTTGAGACTTTAGCACCTCATTTGGGCGAACCTGAATTTGCCTCTGACATGTTTTCCGTTCCTCTCTCAATCTTGAGGAGGAATATGAACGAGGCCATGCTAATATATTCCAGTGGCAGCCATGGAGACGCCAGATAACTGCCGACATATCAACACTTCTCATTAGCAAGCAATTAGACTGGGCTCGCTTTGAAATGTTACTCAGCAAGAATTTGCTTGACAAGCAAGTGTGCTGGGGCACTGTAAATATGATAAACAAAAGTAAACTGAGGCTCAGGCTGAGAAGGGAGAGGAGAGATGGAGAAGTCAAGGAACTGTTGAGAAAAGAAGAGGAGTGTTTGTCAGGTTAGAATGCCTTCTCTGGAGTGTGTACCTACACAGAGTACACTGAAGTACACACAGTGTAAATGGAATGGGCTAATTACTGGTTCACTTCCTGGAGGAGAGGAGAGGAGAAAGGACTATCCAGTAATAGGGAGGTTGATGTATTGTCAGTATTGTGCAGGTAGTTTGCCTCCTATTGTGACTGAGAACTTGAGATCTGAGGTCTCTGTTCTTTCTAATACCGCCGAAAAAGCCTTTATGAACCCTTTTTTTAAGGGAGTAGGGTTTAGGCAGTGAGCCAACAACCCAGATTCAGTATCCGGTCGATTACATGGGTGTCCGGTCGATTTAAGTGGTTACCTAACCTATAAAGCTTTTGTAGTTGTCCTGTGTCCAAACAAGTTAAGAAACCCAATGATTCTAGCCACGACCCAGTCTTACTGTAATCCAAACCACCAGGTCCTAATTCACCATTTGGGGAAACACTAACATAGAATTTTACTAGAGAACTAATTAAAAGGTAACCTATACAGTAGTATGAGCACATGGGAAGTATGCAATTCCATGATCAGTCTAGGGAAATAAAATCATAACACAAGTAATACCCCTCTCTCTGCATGAAAATGAAACTATGGAAACTCCTTCCCATCCCTGGCATTAATTTATTCACTGTTTTATCAGTCTGATTTTTAATGCGAGAGTAAGATGATATTATTTGCTGCGGGCCATCATAGCTGATAGAACGTTTGTTCAGAGTCGGAGAAGCAACAGATGCAATCAGCATCACAAAGGACAAGCAGGGCCCTGAGCGCTGTGGGGAATAATGTATTAAAGCATCATGAATTCTCATCAGGCTCTGCACTGGAGTGTCGTCTGAGAGTCTCAGAAGAGATAGGTAGCTAGGCACTGATCTCCTGAAAATAAACAACATTGACAGGGCTGAAATACATCTGGGCCGAGAGTGCGTCCGCATATTCTGCAAGACCCAGAGGACTTATACACTAACACATGCACATACACACACGTACACACACACACGCACACACACACTCTCTAGGAATAAACCTACTTTTTTCATTCCACTGTTCTCTGTGTTGGCACTCCTACCTATTCTAGACCCAATGATCAGAGGCCCTGTCTTTATACCTGTGCCTGTAGCCCCAGAACCATAGAGACTGGTTTGTGTGTTTGCCTCTCTCTCTGTGTGTGGTGAGAGCCCTGTGGATCCTCACTGCGGTTCCTCCAGGGTCAGCCCTGACTCCCAGAGAGCCCCCTGGGGGCGGGGAGGATGACAGTCAGCCACTAATTAGCCTGCTGCCTGGGTGTGAGGCTGAGGTGGCAGAGGTTGCAAGGGTGGCAGGGGAGCAGGGGGGTGCCCAGGGAGGAAGCCATCAATCTCCAACACTCCCCTCAGGAGCCATGGGGAGAAAGACAAGTTGTGCAGTGGACTTCACTAAAGACCTTTCTATTTTAAAGTATTTAAGTTGCACAGTGATAACGGCACTTTCTGACTTACTATTAGTCTCTCTCTCTCTGAGATCAGAGGGATTTGTATCAAGTGTAGTATCCAGATGCAGTTTATAATTACATGCAATGCAAATGCGCCAAGATCTGACAGTGTTGATGTAATTTGAGATCCTTTTCAAAGCTACGACAATGACTTTCAAGAAAAGTAACTCATAAATTTGCATTTGAAACTGCTCAGCAATCCTGTTCCATGAATACGCTGTCTCTCCATCTAACTTTTCTCTCTAGTCATCCCAAAGGACACACAGCTGTCAAAATTCAAGTACTGCGACAGTACAGTAAGTCAGAGTTACCTCTAAACTACAGTATATTGTCACAGGGACATCATACATAAACTGCTCAAATCACTTAGGGAGTCAGAGGGAATAAAGACCAAGAAACCCCAGAGGGAACACAAGGACTGGAACGATAATTGATACAGAGTATGCGTCTGAAATGGCACTACATAGCGTATTACTTTTTACCATAGCCCTATGTGAGCTCTGGTCAAAAGTAGTGCACTATATAAGGAATAGGGTGCCATTTCAGATGCAGCCAGGGTGTTGTGGCCTTGAAACCTGTGATGTGAGGTATCTACCAGTCAGTCAGTCAGTCAGTCAGTCAGTCAGTCCAAGTCCGGAGGAGGAGGTAAGGAGGAACAGAACAGCATGCAGCCAGCTGGTTCCTGTATTATTAATGTAGAGCTGCAGATGACTGAGGGAGCAGTGGGGTGGGCACCACACCTGGCTGGGGCCCCTAGCACTGATCACACATCTCTGCCAAGCCCATACACACACACGCACGCAACACAGTCACACACACGCAGACTAACACACATTTATGCAGACAGACACGCGCACCACATAATTCCCCAAAACAATCATCACACACACCCAAACTCACACTAACACGCTATAAACACGCTGTACACACACATATTCCAAAAAATACACTTGTGACATACACTAATTCACCATACTTGCCACATGCTCACGTATCCCAGACACATTCGCCACACTGAACTGAGAGCATGTTTGACAGTAATACATGAGCAACATGTGAGTGTACTACCATAGCAGAGAAACATACATACCGCATGGAGTGGATTGCCCTGATCGATGGGGACCTTAAAGTCTGCCTGCAGCTCATCAAAGGCTGTTATCTGAGAGAGAGTGAGAGCGGAAGAGAGAAATGTGTTTTAGATCTCTGTCAACATCAGTCTTTATCAGTCACACTGGCTGTGTCAGTACCTGTGTCACTGTTTGTGTCAGTGGCTGTGTCAGTGGTTGTATGGGCCGTCTGAGAAATAGCACAGCGTTCACAGCATGACCAACAGGATCAATAAGACAGACAGACAGAGCAGCAGTAGGACTCTATAGAGACAGCGGTAATTACAGTGTTATCCCTGTGGCCATACGGAGGCACAGCAGAGGCAGAGGCAGGGAGTGTACAGTATATGTTTGTGTGTGTATGTAGCTAAGTCCTCTGGGTCGTGTGTGTGTCTTTGGTGTCAGGGGATTGGCAAATATCGGTGCATAAGTGCGTGGTGGAGGGAATTTGCTGAACATAGAGAGAAGCTGGAACAACAACACGAAGCTGGGCTGGGTTATTTCCTTTGGTCCACACACACACACACACACACACAGCCATATTTCTCAGTGGTGTGATTCTGTCCTGTTCTACGGTGTGTTGATGCTCCCACAACACACAGTAGAAGGAGCATCGATGGCAGACAACATGGATGGACTGTTTGTAAACACCTGCGGCAGTGGGGTGTGATGAGAGGATGAAATATTCTGGTACGGTACATCCATACATGAGCATGGCTGGCCACGCTTGGTCCACAGACTATGGCTGACTGGCAACTAAACTGTTGTTGTCTGCTTGTTTGTGGGAGACCCTGACCCTCTTTGAACATGGCCCCTACCTTACATCACTGCCATTCTGCTTGAGGCATTCATATATAAATAATTACATTAAAAATAACACCACAAACGTGATGCGGAGAACATCAATTCCCATGCAAAAGACTACAAGTTCCGTGTTCATAATATTAAGCAGCTATGGTTACTTATTCAGGAAGATTTTAAACCGCCTGAGATGGGTTCATTTTCTCAAGGTACATTTTTCATCAACCCTGAGGAGAATACAATTAAAACGGTTTGATGACTGGGTGCAGTACAGCTCTATGACTGGAAAGGTAATCATGGACTGACAGGTCTGTTCTGGACTGCACACAGTCACTGCAGGCTGATGCTCTAAATGTGTGACGTGCCCAGTGCAACCGCTTGGAAGCCTCACAAACAGTTCCTCGGTGAGTGGAGATTGCCCATTTGGGATTGCTGCTCTTTTTGAAGTGGCAGCCGGCAGCAGTAGCAGAGCTACATGAAGGGAATGGACTTTATACTGTGTGTTTTTATTTATTTGATTGCGTTTACTGAAGCTTTCTATCCAGAACGATTTAAATGACATTGGCGCCATATGTGGGGAGGGATGGTTCCGCTTCCTCATGATTGACTGGCCTTATTAAAAATGCTCACATCTGTGTAGGCCTACAGTATATCTCCAAAGACCAGCATGGCAATGTTGTTCTTTCCCCCAGTTCAGAATAACAAAATCCCTACCTCCGTTTGCCAGGAAAATAGAATAGAATAGAATAAAACTTTACTGTCCATCCAGGATGGACATTTTCTTTGACATCACCTTACATTTAAAGGATCACATACACATACATTCTCACATCATACACGTTTAAATAGGTTTCATGATCACAACTATTTCATATTTACAGGACAATTTAACATACAGTGAAACAATATGACTGAATTTAATTGATGTCCCATTGATGGATGAATAGCCTATGAGGGATTAATGAACGTGTGGGACTATGTGCAACCAACCACCAACTGAATTAAACCCTAGCTCACTTTTATAGAGCCACTTACACTGAGTGTACAAAACATTAAGAACACCTGCTCTTTCCATGACATAGACTGACCAGGTGAATCCAGGTGAAAGCTATGATCCCTTATTGATGTCACTTGTTAAATCCACTTTAAATCAGTGTAGATGAATGTGAGGAGACAGGTTAAAGAAGGATTTTTAAACCTTGAGACAATTGAGACATGGATTGTGTATGTGTGCCATTCAGAGGGTGAATGGGCAAGACAAAAGATTTAAGTGCCTTTGAACAGGGTATGGTAGTAGGTGCCAGGCGCACCGGTTTGTGTCAAGAACTGCAACGCTGCTGGGTTTTTCACGCTCAACAGTTTCTCGTGTGTATCAAGAATGGTCCACCACCCAAAGGACATCCAGCCAACTTGACACAACTGTGGGAAGCATTGGAGTCAACATGGGCAAGCATTCCTGTGGAACGCTTTCAACACCTTGTAGAGTCAATGCCCCGACTAACTGAGGCTGATCTGAGGGCAAAAGGGGGTTTGAAATTATAAGCAATATGTCCTTCCCACGTAACACCATGCTCTGAGGCCAGTAGCATTGAGTGGAGGAGTCAGTGTGAGGGTTCGTTAGACCTGTGAATGTCCTGTACTTGCTAGAGGCACCAGCATGAGGCACACATTGAAGCAGCAGGAGGGAAACCACTAATACATATGACTCCTTCACAGTTCCCTCCTACGCTCACTAACAGCCATCCACTAACATGTCAGAAAAACGAAAACAACATATGGCCACCATGAGATCGAATGATGTTAACTTAACGTATGCCCTCTTCGCCAATGGGACTTTACACATCAGCCGTTCACATGGGCCTGTTAATGACACTCTTAATACATCACGGCAGAGCTGGGTGATATGGAGAAAAATCCATATCACGATAAATTGACTGAATTATCACAATAACAATCAATTGAACGATACGTTTATAACATTAATGTGCACCAGTTACTTTTTTACATTACCCTTAAAACTACTACTACTACTACTTTGAATGTTGTGGCTATCATTGTCCCGTTTCATTTCAAACTTCACATTCCCCTAGTTAAGGCTACTTATCGTTATTATCGATATCAGTAAAATGTCCCCGATTTATCGTCACCCAGCTCTACATTAGGGGCTCTGGTACACCGAGGGAAATCACTCAACCATTTAGTGTCTGTGCGTGCGGAGCAGTGTGGAGTTTAGGAGAACACAGTTCACCTTGTATGTTAATTAAAATACCCTCTAATCTGTTACAAGCAGTCCCAGGAGTGATGGTCTAACCGGGATTACCTGTTTGATTACTGATAATTCAATCTGGACAGAACCTTGCTAGCTAACCAGTGAGGTGTGATTTTCCTTCCACAGAATGAGTGACTTGTAGGAGCATCGATCAACCTTGAGCTAGTTTGGCATGAATTAATCAATTAGGATTAATCTACAGTGCATCCCTTACAACATGTTAAAGTAGATAGCGTCAAGGATTTCGGATTATTCAAAGAACTTGACGACTGAATGTCAGCTTTTCTTTGGCACTAACAAAAATGTTATGTGCAGTCTGGACATGGAAAGAAGCATCATCACTGAGACTGAAATTATGGTTTCTTGGACAATTCATCTCAACGAATCATATACATCAGCCAACGTAGTGTCTGATAGGGTTCTCATCAGTCAGCCCCCAGTACAGTACATGCCCTGTGAGAGATGAGGCTGCTTGTTAACAGGCAGTGATTAATGACAAGACATGTCCTGATATTCCAAACGTCCTTCCTTCTGAGTACCTTTCTCTCTGAGGGACACATTCAGTTTAAATATGAGAGCTCAGACAGAGGAATTTAGAGCATGTCAGGAGAGGAAAGAGGAGGAAATATAGGTCATGTTACACCTGACAGGTTCACTTAAAAACAAGCAGAACTATAATAAACCTGTCAAGTAGAGGGATAAGATAATGGGCAGAACAATTAGATGATAGACAGTTAATAATATTGTTCTTTACTGTAGCATGTATGGGCACATTTCACTGTCAAAGTGCATGGGAGCATGTATTGCAATCACTCAGATCGTGTCTAGATGACAGCCATGCTGTAATGTGAAAATTGCTGGTAATTTAAAAACCATTTATTTAGCTATACATGTGATAGTAGACTACATAACAGGCTATTCCCATTATGCTCACTTACTGTACAGCGAGTACTGTAGCTTTGTCTATAGCTTATGCCCATGTTTGTGAATGAGAATCAGGCTGCTAGAGATATATCCACCCTGCCACCATAAGCATTGTGGTGCCCATATGTCTCAGTTGGTTGGAACATGGTGCTTTAAGAGACCACGGTTGTGGGTCTGATTCCCACATGGCCCAGATACATTGAAATGTTTATGAGCTGTAAGTCATTTCGATAACAGTGTAATATAAACATTATGAAAATAGCTATGGGTGAGAATAATGCTCTAGGCATAAGCTGTATAACTGTAATGTGTTCTTCAATTCCTGAGTTGCAGACAGTCTCATTATAGACTAGATGGGATTTGTCCACTGCTCTGTACTCCTACATGGGCCTGACAGACAGACAGATGCCATGCCTCTTCTCCTGTAATTGCTTGGGCTCAGTAGTAAACCTGAAGCTCTTCAGTCTCAGGTCTGTTGCTATGCAAAGGCACGCCGGGGGCCAAGGGCTGTGCGACCTGACCCAAATCTGCCATCACATAAACGCCGCAGGAGGGCGCGAGGGCTTTGAGAGTAAATAATTAGATTATTAAAATATTGTATTGTAATGTGTTCTTATCGGAGTTTCTGTATTGAAGTAATTTGAACAAAGACAATAACGCACAGAAACAAATGTGAGGGAGGGAATTCGTCTCAGTGGGTCCGAACAGCGTGTCCAACCTCTCTAACAGATTTCCCCCAAATTCCAGAGCGGTGTTTAATGCCCGAGTCAAGCCAATTATTGTAAAACCTTTTGATAAAACTATAGTTAACAAAATATGCAATAACAAAATAAAATCCATCATGTAGTAGAATGAAGTGAAAAATGCAAGCCAAGAATTCTGTGTTGGGCTGAACGTTTGAGATCTAGGTGCACACCTGTCAATTTTGTGATGATTTTTTCCCCCTGCCCGTTAGAGCTGGTGGGGTTTACAAAGGAAGGTTGGGCATTGAAACTGCACCTTTCGAAACATAAATAAATGTATTAATTACCTTGCGCAAGGCACTGGGGAAGTGAGCAGGTAAATACATACGTTATTAGCCTATGCACCATTACGCAATATTGTCCATAACCATTCAAAATCTCAAAAAAGGCTGTTTTTGTATTTTTTAAAACTCATAACACCAATAATAATTATATAGTAATAAAAACTCCACTTACATGCCATATCGCAAAGAAGATCAGGGAAGCACAGAGGACCAGCGACAGCATATAGCAGAAGGCAGCGAAAGTGAACATAATTGAATACCACGAGGAATATCTCCCAAAAGAGGACTCGGGTCAATCATAAAAATAAAATGATTATGCTGCCATGGCTAACCGAAGTGATAATGACACCATCACTTTGCCCTGAATGTTGCAACAAATTGTTGCAGAACGTCTCCTACGAAACGCGCGTCTGCGGTTTCACTTTGAAGTCCAAACGTGTTGACGCTAAATGATTTAATTGAAAATTAGACCAGTGGACTCGACATGGTGAAAACGGACAGACATTTCAATGCAGAGATTGTTACACAATAGCAAAGAATATACATCGTAAGTCCAAGCGATGTCTTGAAATTGATATCAAGAGATCCAAATTATGCGCAAAAACATCCAGTATTGGAATACTGCTTTGGACAGGTAAATGTTTTCCATACAGCGACTGAAGAGAATCTGGTCGGCTACTATGTGATGGTATTAAAATAGTAGCTCCCCAACAATCCTGGCACTAGGCATAATAAACAGCGTCTTCAAACCACAGTTAACCTATAGCTCCACCACACCGAAGGCGCAGAGTCTGGCGCCCCAACAGGTGGATTTAAAGGGCCAGCGTTCAAGCCGTAGGGTTTATCTACTGTATCTTCCCAATTCCCATTCAAAAGCACATGCTTTTTAGGCTTCATTTAGTTTTTTGCAACTATAGGCTACTCTAGGCTATATGGTTGTCATGTGAATAGTAGACGGAGCATCCCAAATAAGACATATATTCACATAGACAGGGTTTAAAAATCAAAGAACGCCTTAAACGAATCCCCAGATTATTTAAATTTTGAGTGTGGTTTGGATGAATATATTGTGATAGAGTTACAAATTGTGATTGACTCTGCCAAAGCCTTGGCCATTTTACAGGGAACCATTATGAGGAAGTCAAGATATAGGTCTTGACTATAAAAAACGTTTAATAGCCTACCACTATTATACACTATATATACAAAAGTATGTGGACACCCCTTCACATTAGTGGATTCGGCTATTTCAGCCACTCCCGTTGCTGACAGGTGTATAAAATCGAGCACACATCCATGCAATCTCCATAGACAAACATTTGCAGTAGAATGGGCTTACTGAAGAGCTCAGTGACTTTCAACGTGGCACCGTCACAGGATGCCACCTTTCCAACAAGTCAGTTCGTCAAATTTCTGCCCTGCTGGAGCTACCCCCGTCAACTGTAAGTGCTGTTATTGTGAAGTGGAAACGTCTAGGAGCAACAATGGCTCAGCCGCAAAGTGGTAGGCCACACAAGCTCACAGAACGGGACTGCCGAGTGCTGAAGCACGAAGCGCGTAAAAATCGCCTGTCGTCGGTTGCAACACTACCGAGTTCCAAACTGCCTCTGGAAGCAACTTCAGCACAAGAACTGTTCATCGGGAGCTTCATGAAATGGGTTTCCATGGCCAAGCAAACGCACACAAGCCTAAGATCACCATGCGCAATGCCAAGCGTTGGCTGGAGTGGTGTAAAGCTCGCCGCCATTGAACTCTGGAGCAGTGAAAATGCATTCTCTGGAGTGATGAATCACGCTTCACCATCTGTCTGACGGACAAATCTGGGATTGGCGGATGCCAGTAGAACGCTACCTGCCCGAATGCATAGTGGCAACTGTAAAGTTTGGTGTAGGAGGAATAATGGTCTAGGGTTGTTTTTCATGGTTCAGGCTAGGCCCCTTAGTTCCAGTGAAGGGAAATCTTAACGCTACAGCATACATGACATCCTAGACGATTCTGTGCTTCCAACTTTGTAGCAACAGTTTGGGGAAGGCCCTTTCCTGTTTCAGAATGACAATGTCCCCATGCACAAAGCAAGGTCCATACAGAAATGGTTTGTCAAGATCAGTATGGAAGAACTTGACTGGCCTGCACAGAACCCTGACCTCAACCCAATCGAACACCTTTGGGATGAATTAGAATGCCGACTGCGAGCCTAATTGCCCAACATCAGTTCCTGACCTCACTAATGCTTGTGTGGCTGAATGGAAGCAAGTCCCCGCAGCAATGTTCCAACATCTAGAGGCCTAGTAATTTGTCTTTTGGCGCCATCTAGTGATTACTGTCTGAACATACAAACAATAGCGGTACTAATGTTGAGACCATAGAATTAGGAATTAAAATACTACTAGTAAAAAACTGGTAATAGTGATCTCTATGGTTGTGACAGATAATGACACCATAATGACGACAAAAAATACAATTATGACGTTTTTAATTAGTACAAAATGAAGCCGTTATAAACCCTTTAAAATACCAACATAGATGCTTCACAAATATTTAGCAAATTCATACTAAAAGCTGTTATGACAGGTCCTACATCTGACACTTACCAACGTGGCATAGGCCTAACCCTTCCATGCTTTGCACAAGTAACCGTTTGAAAAACGATGTCGCGGTACTTCTAAATTGCACTGCGGCCACCATGGCATTTCTCTTTTAAAAAATCAGAATTTCACTGTGTCCTGCTACTGCTGACTATCAGGTAGTGAGGCAGACTGTTGCTGAGTGAGTGAATGAGTGAGTGGTGGGGAGGGAGGGAGAGGCTCGGAGTGTGTGTGTGTTGACACAGTCATTGGTGTTGAAAGACGCCTCAGCAGGCAGTCATCACAAATGATGTGAGAACAACAATTTAATTAACTAGCATTAGCTAGCTACATACTTCTCCCTCATAATTATTGTTTGCCTCGTTCGTTGTATCCTGACCACCCCCAGTCCTACCAATCATTACTAGAGCCAACACAGCAAGGGAGAGAAACTGAGAAATAATCATCCAACAGTTTCAGAGAGAGGGAAAGATGTGCTTTCTCTCTGGGTAGCCTATGTAGCCAGAATTCGAAATTAAGGGCGCACGGTCGCTGTAGATATAATTACAGTGACCTATTTCAAAAACAACTTGTTTACCTCTAATAATTTGATATCAATGAGATGGGCACATGTTACAGATAATCTAACGTATACATATGTGCAAAATGACCAAGTGGAGACCTGGATGGCAAGACAAATCAACGTAACATCAGTGGCATGTATTCATGGATGCAAAGGGAAGCCGAGCTTCCCCAAAAAATTGACCAAGAAAAAAAGAAGGAAAAAAAAGTTAAATAATGTATCTGTTGTCTCTCTGTGTTTTCCTAATTTCCCTTCAATTCGCAAGAGGCTGAATGTATCTCACCGGAGAAAGCATCAGAGCGAACGAAACAGCGCCCCTCTGTCTCAGTATGTGTAGGCCATCTATCATGCTGTCTGGTCAAAAAGAGTATGACATTGTTGCCGCCCGCAGCATTGAATGCAAGGGAAGCCAGCGAGCATTTAACTTAAAATAATAGCCAATCAGCGTTGAGCTAAACTGAGTGAGCTCAACTGTGATTGGTCCTGGCGCACCCAAAAGACTAAGCATAGGTGACTTGATGATGTTGAAATTGTGCTGGAATAGTGGAGGCAGCTCCTGTTTTCTTTGCGACTTGCGGTAACTCTCTGTGGTTCTAAATCAATTGTTGTTTAGTAGTCCGAAAATGTCGCAAACATTAACTTGCTTAACCATGCTGTAGGTCATGTAACTGTTTGTTACATGCTGTCAAGTCTCCTCCCGTTGCTCCCCTCCGGCGCTCTGATTCGCCGGTCTACTGAGACAGGTGCGTCTGAGCGCACCACATCGGCAACACAGGAATGGAAACGCAACACACCCAAATCACCTCCAGCGCACCTGCACCTCATCATATCATCACCACCACTATATAGCCCTGGACTGTTCAGTCATTGTTGTTTGTAATTGTTAGCATTGTGTCGTTTACGCGTGTCTTTTCTGTCTTGGTTTCCCCAGTGATTTTACCCACGCAACGCTACAGCGTAACATATTTATGTAAGAAATAGTCTGATATCAAACTCTTGGTTCAGACCTTTAGGAGACATTGTGGACAAACGGTGAATCCAATGCAATTCTCTTCTCAGTAATAGATTATCAGTATCTCCCCCCCTTCTTGGAGGCTTAACATGTTCGACACCAATGGATCTCAGAGCTGATGTTGTGACGATTTTTTTGTGTGATCTTTCTTGTTGAATTTTTGGCTCAGTTGACAGCCCCATTTATCTATTTCAGTAGTAGGCTACTCTTATTAGCCCTTTAAATCACTGTGAATGACCTAGGTCCTATGAGTAGAACCATGTTGGCATAACAAAACATTTTTTAAAAAACCTTTCGGATGGTTCATCTTCAGTTTGGGACGATTCTGATACAGTGATGAAAAAAGTTAGTCTCGAACCCTGTAGCCTATGTAGCAACTTAGCTAGCTAACATTGGCCAGAAAGTTGAATTCAGAGGAGAGAGAGAGCAGCGCCTGTGCAGAGAGGAACCGATTAACTACATTACTGACTATCAAATTATAATAGTAGTGATTGATTGATTTATAGTAGAATGAAACAGAATGAAACTCTTGATGTACTGGAATCATGATGGATCTCCTCTCTTTCCTTTCCATCTTGCTTTACCAGCTATAAATATGCTGAAACTTTGAATGCAGCAGTGCCAATTTATACCACTGGAGGTTCTCATACACAAGTGAAAAGCAGGGTTGTAATAGGCAAAATGAGAGCAAAATCCAAGGAAAACCCCAAATCCAATGTGCCAAAGACTATTAGGTAGATTTTCCTCTTTATCTACAATGTGAAACCCATACTGATGGTTAAGAGCCTATCAGATAGTGTTTTGTTTGGCTATAGAGCTGTCAATACACTATGAAATGGTGAATAAATGTGTCAAAGACCATTTGTGGTGATTTTCATGTTTATCTCCAATGGGAAACACATACTGATGGTTAAAGGGCCAGTCAGATGTTGTTACTGTTTGCTATAGAGGTGTCAATAAGGGCTGGACGATAGAGCTGGGAAAAACATTTTGCCCGAGCTGCAGACGGCCATATTGGTCCCCTAATACAAGACTATTAAAGGCCCAGTGCACTACATTTGTGAACAAATATTAGTATAAGAAAATACACATTTTTTATTATTATTGTTCTTCTAATTCAGATTTTTCAGCGGGTGCTGCAGCACCTCAGCACCCCTACTTCCCGCGGCTATGCCACTAGCAGCATTTTAGCCACAGACTGTTATTCTAGCTGTCTAGTCTGTGAGCATAAAATGAGCATAAAAAACATTTATATAAGGAATTGGCAACTTGTTCTTATTTTGAGAAATAAGGTAGGCCACTTAATTTCAACATCTGAACAAAGTGGACAGGCTAGCATGCTGTTCAAACAGTTGGACGGACAGAAGGGTGTGTTCATAACAATGTAACTGTTCTACCTTGTTAGCTAGCGAATAGAATAACAATTACTGAATAAATGAACATGCACAATGTAATCATGAACGTCAACGTGTGTCAAATACGTACGTTGAAAACATTCTATGTTACCAGTTGCACAGCTATTTTTAGTTAACATGCCCAAATAATAATTCATAGTTGAATGAACATGTGAGACAAGTTGAGCAAATACATCATTTTAAATTGACTGAATTTTTGCCAAAGTTTTCTCAAGTTGGAGCTAAGTTTGGGCCAAAAATGTTGCGCATTCATGTAACACTTTGACCGATAAGTTGAGTAAACAACTATGGAACCAGTTACTTAATAATAATCACACTACTTGACCAAAAGTATGTGGACAGCTGCTCTTCGAACATCTCATTCCAAAATTATGGGCATTAATATGGAGTTGGTCCCCCATTTGCTGCTGTAACAGCCACCACTCTTCTGGGAAGGCTTTCCACTAGATGTTGGGACATTGCTGCGAGGACTTGCTTCCATTTATAACCTTAAGAACAAGTCTAGGGCCAGCTTTGTTGTTTTCGTCCTACTGATTAAGGTCTGGATTTGTAAGAGAGACTGACTACTGGCAATTTGAAGGTCAGAAAGTAATTTTAGTGACAGGGACATTCATAATCGTCCTAAATGGGTAAATGCTAGCATGCTAGTAGATACCCATAGACTTCCAGGCATTGCGCTAACGCTCATTAGCATTGGCTCGTGAAACTACCTCTAACTTCCTTCATACTGGGTACAGAGACATAAAAATGGTATCCACAAGTTAATCTGACTCCTGAAGTATCCCTTTAATACAAACACTATCTGATAGACACTTTCTATCAGCATGTGTTTCCCTTCAGATAAAATTAAAATCACCCAATATGGTCTTTGACACATTTATCAACCCTATAGTGAGCTGTTTAATTATATTTCAACATTTCATAAGATTTTGACACCTCTATAGCCAACAGAAACACTATCTGATAGGCTTTTAACCATCAGTATGGGTTTCAAATTGTAGATAAAGAGGAAAATTGACCCAAACAGTCTTTGGCCCATTGGATTTGGGTTGTTGCTCTCATTTAGTCTATTAAAACCCTGTATGAGAACCTCTCGTGGTATAAATTGGTACTGCTCCATTCGAAGTTACAGCATATTTATAGCCGATAAATCTATGATTTATAGTCTTGTTTAGTAATCTGAAATTAGATCATGCAAACCTTATAGAATATGTACAATTACCATCTCATTATACATTTTGAACTTTATGATCATAAAGTCATAATAACATCAAACACAATACTGTATTGATGTAAAATAATTTCTCACATAAAATAGTTTGACTGTTTATCAATATGATTCAAGAAAAACTATATGATGGTTTATCAATAAGAATACATTTTTTTATCAAGCTATTCACTAATAATGCTAGTGATACAACAAAGTTATTGATTTAATTAAAATAGTGAAATTGTTTCTCAGTAAGCCTTTGAAATACAAAGAAGTGGACAATGTTCAATGTTGTTCAAGAGGACAATGTTCAATGTTGTTCAATGTATATTAAATCAAGCAAGAATGTATTTCCAACTTTGACAGAAAGAACAGGGATAAAGCCTGATTTCAGATCTCCAGCAGGCACTGCTGAAATCAATATTTGGACAGAGTCTCTAGGGGAACATTCCTTGACAAGGTAACACAGGCTGACATGACAGCGGCACTGCCTATTGTCTTCAACAACTGTTTTAGACGAAACGCACTGAACTTGATCTAGATGTGGCGCAGTGGTCTAAGGCACTGCATCGCAGTGCTAACTGTGCCACTAGAGATCCTGGTTCAAATCCAGGCTCTGTCGCAGCCGGCCGTGACCGGGAGACTCATGGGAGGCGCACAATTGGCCCAGCGTCGTCTAGGGTAGGGTAGGGAATGGCCGGCAGGGATGTAGCTCAGTTGATAGAGCATGGCGTTTGCAACGCCAGGGTTGTGGGTTCGATTCCCACGGGGGGCCAGTATAAAAAATAAATAAATATGTAATCACTAACTGTAAGTCGCTCTGGATAAGAGTGTCTGCTAAATGACTAAAATGTAAATGTAGATAACACAACTTACCGCTACCACATAGGGCCAAAGTAGCCAGATAAGCTTCCCAGCATGTGCTCTGGTTCTGTTGGCGCCTCGGACAAGCTCGGACCCCACAGCGAACACTGTTTAAATGGAGGAGAGTGTCACACCCTGGCTCTGGGACTCATTATGTTGAGCCAGGGTGTGTTCATTCTATGTGTGTATTTCTATGTTGGTAATTATGTTGTGTTTAATTCTATGTTTGCCTGAGTGACTCCCAATCAGAGGCAACGAGTGTCAGCTGTTGGCTGGTTGTCTCTGATTGGGAGCCATATTTAAACTGTATGTTTTTCCCTTTGGGTTTGTGGGTTTTTGTTCCGTGTTCGGTCATTGATACCGTGGACGTCACGAGTCGTTTCTTGTTTTGTATTCATGTTTAAACTTTAACTAATTAAAGTATGTTTGTTCATCACGCTGCGCCTTGGTCTACTCCTTACCTCGATCGTGACAGAAAAACCCACCATGCAACGACCAAGCAGCGTGTCCAGGGGCAGCCCTTGGGCTGGACATGGGAGGAAGCGCCGGGAAAGGCCCTGGTGAAAGAGGAGCAGCGTGTCCAGGAGCAGGCAGCCTGGACATGGGAGGAGATATTGGACGGTAAAGGGTCCTGGACTTGGGGGGAAATCCTGGCCGGGATGGATCGCCGGCCATGGAGTGAGACAGTGGAGAGGCGACGGAGAGAGGAGCAACGGCGTGATCAGGGTCGTCGTCGGACGGTTGGGAGGCAACCCCAGAAAATGTTTAGGGGGGGGCACACGGCATGGACGACGGGGCTGACGGAGGCAAAAAAGGGGCGGATCCAGAAAGCCACCAGGCCAGGGGTACACCGCCCTGTACGTCCTGTGCGCATGCCTCACACAGAGTGTGTGAGGGTAGGCATTCAGCCAGGACGGGTTGTGGCCGCTCTTCACTCCAGGCCTCCTATCCGTCTCCACAGCCCGGTTCGGCCTGTCCCTGCTCCACGCACCAAGCCTACGGTGTGCGTCGCCAGCCCAGCCCGGCCTGTCCCTGCTTCACGCACCAAGCCTACGGTGTGCGTCGACAGCCCAGCCCGGCCTGTCCCTGCTCCACGCACCAAGCCTACGGTGTGCGTCGCCAGCCCAGTCCGGCCTGTCCCTGCTCCACGCACCAAGCCTACGGTGTGCGTCGCCAGCCCAGCCCGGCCTGTCCCTGCTCCACGCACCAAACCTACGGTGCGCGTCGCCAGCCCGGCCCGGCTTGTTCCTGCCACTCGCACCAAGTATACGGTGCGCGTCGCCAGCCCGGCCCGGCCTGTTCCTGCCACTCGCACCAAGTCTACGGTGCGCGTCGCCAGCCCGGCCCGGCTTGTTCCTGCCACTCGCACCAAGTATACGGTGCGCATCGCCAGCCCGGCCCGGCCTGTTCCTGCCACTCGCACCAAGTCTACGGTGCGCGTCGCCAGCCCGGCCCGGCTTGTTCCTGCCACTCGCACCAAGTATACGGTGCGCGTCGCCAGCCCGGCCCGGCCTGTTCCTGCCACTCGCACCAAGTATACGGTGCGCGTCGCCAGCCCGGCCCGGCCTGTTCCTGCCACTCGCACTAAGCCAGGGGTGCGAGAAGTCAGCCTGGTAAGGCCCGTTCCTCCTCCACGCACCAAGCCAGGGGTGCGAGTCGTCAGCCTGGTAAGGCCCGTCCCTCCTCCACGCACCAAGCCAGGGGTGCGAGTCGTCAGCCTGGTAAGGCCCGTTCCTCCTCTATGCACCAAGCCAGGGGTGCGCGTCGTCAGCCTGGTAAGGCCCGTTCCTCCTCCACGCACCAAGCCAGGGGTGCGCGTCGTCAGTCCAGCACAACCCGTGCCTGGGTCACCGGTGCCTGGTAAGGTACCGGTTAACTGCTCCACTATGGAGCTGAAGCTAACCGCTCCTGCTAAGTCCAGTCCTGCTCCTGCCGGCGGGGCCAGACTGGACCAGGGGCGCTATGGGGGGTGTATTGGAGGGTGGTGGTCAAGGCCGGAGCCAGAACCGCCGCCGAGGAGGTATGCCCGCCCAGCCCTCCCCTGTTTTGTTCAATTGAGGCCCGGTCGCAGTCCGCGCCTTTAGGGGGGGGTACTGTCACACCCTGGCTCTGGGACTCATTATGTTGTTCCGTGTTCGGTCATTGATACCATGGACGTCACGAGTCGTTTCTTGTTTTGTATTCATGTTTAAACTTTAACTAATTAAAGTATGTTTGTTCATCACGCTGCGCCTTGGTCTACTCCTTACCTCGATCGTGACAGAGAGAAAGAGTACAGATTGTACATTTGGCACACAGAGCCAGTGGCGATTTTAGCATGTACATCTTGGTGGGGCAAACAAAACAAAAATAATTGGGATGCATCAATCAATCAAATGTATTTATAAAGGCCTTTTTACATCAGCAGATGTCACAAAGTGCTATACAGAAACCCAGCCTAAAACCCCAAACAGCAAGCAATGCAGGTGTAGAAGCACGGTGGCTAGGAAAAACCCCCTAGAAAGGCAGAAACCTAGGAAAAAACCTAGAGAGGAACCAGGCTCTGAGGGGTGGCCAGTCCCCTTCTGGTTGTGCCGGGTGGAGATTATAACAGTACATGGCCATTAAGGCCAGATTTTTCTCCAAGATGTTCAAACCTTCATAGATGACCAGCAGGGTCAAATAAGTGGTTGTAAAGGTTGCAACAGGTCAGTACATCAGGAGTAAATGTCACTTGGCTTTTCATAGCTGGGCATTTAGAGGTTGAAATAGCAAGTGCGGTAGAGAGAGAGAGTTGAAAACAGTAGGTCTGGGACAAGGTAGCACATCCGGTGAACAGGTCAGGGTTCCATAGCCGCATGCAGAAGAGTGGAAACCGGGAGGGGAGGGAGAGAATTAGAGGGAGCATACTTAAATTCATTTTTACATTTTAGTCATTTAGCAGACGCACTATAACGGTGACAAACAGTGCCCAAAAACTGTTAGGGCCTAAAGCTGTCCCAACAGCAGAGTCCCAACAGCAGTCCCAACACCTTACCACTGCTACACCTGGCTATCAGCAGAGCCTTGTCTGGCAGAGAAACAGTTCATTCAGCCTCTTTTACTGCCTTTAAAAAAACCATCACTGATAAGGCTGACTTGCTTAAACAAATGTGGTTTCTACTGACAATTGAGATGTACAAACTAAGGCATATGGGGACGACAAGTGGATAAGAGGCAATTAGTAATTTCGATTAAGACATTAATGAGCGAGCTAGGACAGACATAGTCAATATAACTATTTGTTCAGCACTTTCGAAATGTTCAGAACATGGGCCGTTCTTACTGTATTCTCCCTGTACACCAAGTCAGAACTGTAGGATAAATAAAGGGAGCATATAAGCAGACAATGAAAGCTCTTACAATATTCGATGATGACATTTCTTTAAAACAGCTTATAGGCTACATGTGCACCACCAAGTTAGAACAGTAGGCAAAATTAGAAGGGGAAAATAGACCAAATTATTAGGGTGAGGCACATGTGCTACTTACAGCTTACTACACAACATACACTTAGTATTACTTTCTTAGCTATAGCATACATATCTCCCTGCCATATTACATAATTAATGCAGCAGCATACAATACATTTTTGGACTCACCTTGTTGTGCTGTGCTCACTTGAACAGGAAGGTGGCGCGGCTGTCCTTCGCGGGCAAATTTAGTCATCAAATTTAGTCAAAGTCTGTCATTCTCTGGATTTATTGTGCTTTCAAGACAACTGGGAACTTGGAAAAAAAAACAAGGTTAAATCATGATGTCGTCAGTGATCTTCAAGTCGTAGCTCTAGAAAGAGGCCCGAGTTCCCGACTTACAATTCCGAGTTGGATGACCGTTCACAACGTATTTTCCCAGGTCAGAGCTCGTTTTATCCCGAGTTCCCAGTTGTCTTGAACTCACTGAAGTCAGATTTCCCAGTTCCGAGTTAAGTTGTTTTGAGCGCGGCAGAAATCATGCTGGATTGACAGCATGGCCAATGTTGAATGTTTATCATTTTAAGCTTGGAAAAGAGACCCTTGGGACCACACACCCACTCCACTGAATAGCAGGATAGTGATTACTTTGAAATGCTTGCAGTTAGCAACTGATTCCTTCCAAACCACTCATTGTTGAATTTGCGATTTCCAACTTGATGTGTAATGTTTATGTCCAATGGCCGATGTTTTATCTATAATTTCTCTTCATTATTTGTCTTCATATGACAAGGATTAAAAATAATTTGCCAGTAGATTGTCGACTTGATTCATGATGATGAAGATTCTGAACGTATGATGTTGACATGATCAGTCCAATCAAAGCTACTGTAGATATAACGTGATTTGACGTCATTTTATCTTTGGCCAATGACCTTGAGCCTTCTTGGATGGGCACTTCTAATGTAACTCTATGGCAGCACCCAAGGGGCTTGAATTTTCGAGCTCTACCCTTAGATTTGGCGATGACGTAGTGTCCCCATGAGTGACAGAACACTGAGCCAATCACGGCTCAACTAGAGAACATTACAAACCCCTACACTCTGTATTTTCCACTGGCTGCCCCACCACCACAGAAAGCACTGAGCTAGGCTGAAACACCTGCATTTTGGAGCTGCCTTACTCAAGAAAGCAAAAAAAGAGACCATGTTTGTATGCGGCTTTATTAACTCAATGATTATTATTTATTTGTTTTACATTGTTTGCAAACGGATATGTGACATGTATTAATGCCAAAATAACATGCAAAAACAGGCAACCCCCCATTTTTTCTGCCACACCTGCTCTGAATGACGGGTCGCAACTGCATAGAACCCAACCTAATTGTGTAAATTGTGTAGAGCAGGGATTATCAACTACAGTCATGGTCAAAAGTTTTGAGAATGACACAAGTATTGGTCTTCACAAAGTTCGCTGCTTCAGTATTATTAGATATTTTTGTCAGATGTTACTATGGTATACTGAAGTATAATTACAAGCATTCCATAAGTGTCAAAGGCTTTTATTGACAATTACATTAAGTTTATGCAAAGAGTCAATATTTGCAGTGTTGACCCTTCTTTTTCAAGACCTCTGCAATCCGCCCTGGCATGCTGTCAATTAACTTCTGGACCACATCCTGACTGATGGCAGCCCATTCTTGCATAATCAATGCTTGGAGTTTGTCAGAATTTGTGGGGTTTTGAGTGAGCCCACTCCCTTGGCTGAGAAGCAACCCCACACATGAATGGTCTCAGGATTCTTTACTGTTGGCATGACACAGGACTGATGGTAGCGCTCACCTTGTCTTCTCCAGACAAGGTGTTTTCCGGATGCCCCAAATAATCGGAAGGGGATTCATGAGAGATAATGACTTTACCCCAGTCCTCAGCAGTCCAATCCCTGTACCTTTTGCAGAATATTAGTCTGTCCCTGATGTTTTTCCTGGAGAGAAGTGGCTTCTTTGCTGCCCTTCTTGACACCAGGCCATCCTCCAAAAGTCTTCGGCTCACTGTGCATGCAGATGCACTCGCACCGGCCTGCTGCCATTCCTGAGCAAGCTCTGCACTGGTGGTGCCCCGATCCCGCAGCTGAATCAACTTTAGGAGACGGTCCTGGCACTTGCTGGACTTTCTTGGGCACCCTGATGCCTTCTTCACAACAATTGAACCTCTCTCCTTGAAGTTCTTGATGATCCGATAAATGGTTGATTTAGGTGCAATCTTACTAGCAGCAATATCCTTTCTTGTGAAGCACTTTTTGTGCAAAGCAATGATGACGGCATGTGTTTCCTTGCAGGTAGCCATGGTTAACAGAGGAAGAACAATGATTTCAAGCACCACCCTCCTTTTAAAGCTTCCAGTCTGTTATTCTAACTCAATCAGCATGACAGAGTGATCTCCAGCCTTGCCCTCGTCAACACTCTCACCTGTGTTAACGAGAGAATCACTGACATGATGGCAGCTGGTCCTTTTGTGGCAGGGCTGAAATGCAGTGGAAATGTTTTTTGGGGATTAAATTCATTTTCATGGCAAAGAGGGACTTTGCAATTAATTGCAATTCATCTGATCACTCTTCATGACATTCTGGAGTATATGCAAATTGCCATCATCAAAACTGAGGCAGCAGACTTTGTGAAAATTAGTATTTGTGTCATTCTCAAAACTTTTGACCACGACTGTAGATTCAGCCATGGGACGATTTTTCTTGAGCGGATGGTCAAGGGCCCGAACATAATTACAAATAATTTGTAGACTGCAAATTGACCGCAAGAAATTATAATATTTGACTAAAACATGATAATTTCAAACCTTGCTTACATTTATTTTTTGTACAATCACATACACTGAGTGTACAAAACATTACGAACACCTGCTCTTTCCATGACATAGACTGACCAGGTGAATCTAGGTGAAAGCTATGATTCCTTATTGATGTCACTTGTTAAATCCACTTCAATCAGTGTTGATGAAGGGGGCATGGATTGTGTATGTGTGCCATTCAGAGGGTGAATGGGCAAGACAAAATATTTAAGTGCCTTTGAACAGGGTATGGTAGGAGGTGCCAGGCACACTAGTTTGAGTGTATCAAGAACTGCAATGCTGCTGGGTTTTTCACACTCAACAGTTTCCCGTGTGTATCAAGAATGGTCCACCACCCAAAGGACATACATCCAACTTGACACAACTGTGGGAAGCATTGGAGTCAACATGTGCCAGCATCCCCATGGGCTAGACACCTTGTAGAGTCCATGCCCCGACGAATTGAGGCCGTTCTGAGGGCAAAAGGGGGTGCAACTCAATATTAGGAAGGTGTTCATAATGTTTTATACACTCAGTGTATATCGATGATGCGTGGGAATAGTTAGGAACAGATTTCCAAAATTAAGATCACTTGGAGCTGATTTGCCTGTGTTTTTAAAGTATTTTATGTCCATTGTGCAACAATAAAAAAATATATACACTGCCGGTCAAAAGTTTTAGAACACCTACTCATTCAAGGGTTTTTCTTAATTTTTTACTATTTTCTACATTGTAAATGTCACACCCTGGCTCTGGGACTCTATATGTTGAGCCAGGGTGTGTTCATTCTATGTGTTCTATTTCTATGTTGGGGGTTCTAGGTTGTGTATTTCTATGTTGGCCTGAGTGACTCCCAATCAGAGGCAACGAGTGTCAGCTGTTGGCTGGTTGTCTCTGATTGGGAGCCATATTTATACTGTCTGTTTTCCTTTTGTGTTTGTGGGTTCTTGTTCCTTGTCGGTCATTGTTACCGTGGACTTCACGAGTCGTTTATTGTTTTGTTGTTTCGTGTGTGTACTTTAATTTAATAAAGTAAACATGTTCGTTCATCACGCTGCGCATTGGTCTCTCCCTGACGATCGTGACAGAAGAACCCACCATAAAAGGACCAAGCAGCGTGTCCAGGAGCAGGCAGACTGGACATGGGAGGAAGCGCCGGGTAAGGAAATGGAGAGGTTGGCGATGGCCCAGGTGGGCAAATCGTGGTCCTGGGAGGACATGCTCGGGGGCAAGGGACCTTGGGCTAGGATTAAGGCCCTGGCGAGAGAGGAGCAGCGGCGTCAGCAGTGCCATCGTCGGACGGACGAGAGGCAACCCCAAAAATCTTTTAGGGGGGGGCACACGGCATGGGCGGCTGGGCAGCAGGAGGCTGCCACAGGGCGATTTGGAGAGGAGGCCACCGGGTTAGGGGGGCCAGAAGGCAGGTTGGCGGAGCCTGGATGGAGAGCGGAACCAACTTCCCGTACTCAGGCATGGCAGCATGGGACGGGGCAGGTTCCGCGGTATGCGGAGCGGCGTACTGTGCCACGAGTGGTCCGGCATAGTCCTGTACGTCCTGTGCGAGCACCCCGCACGTGTCGTGCGAAGGGGGGTATGCAGCCAGGACGGAGTGTGCCGGCTCAACGCTCGTGGTCTCCAATGCCTCTCCGCGGTCCCGGATATCCTGCTCCAGTGTCACGTGCTGTTATGCCAGTACGGGTACACAGCCCTGTACGTCCTGTGCGGATGCCTCACACAGAGTGTGTGAGGGTAGGCATTCAGCCAGGACGGGTTGTGGCCGCTCTTCACTCCAGGTCTCCTATCCATCTCCACAGCCCGGTTCGGCCTGTCCCTGCTCCACGCACCAAGCCTACGGTGTGCGTCGCCAGCCCAGTCCGGCCTGTCCCTGCTCCACGCACCAAGCCTACGGGGTGCGTCGCCAGCCCAGCCCGGCCTGTCCCTGCTCCACGCACCAAGTCTACGGTGCGCGTCGCCAGCCCGGCCCGGCCTGTTCCTGCCACTCGCACCAAGCCTACGGTGTGCATCGCCAGCCCGGCCCGGCCTGTTCCTGCCACTCGCACCAAGCCTACGGTGCGCGTCGCCAGCCCGGCCCGGCCTGTTCCTGCCACTCACACCAAGCCAGGGGTGCGAGTCGCCAGCCCGGCCCGGCCTGTTCCTGCCACTCGCACCAAGCCAGGGGTGCGAGTCGTCAGCCTGGTCCAGAACGTGCCTGCTACTCGCACCAAGCCAGGGGTGCGAGTCGTCAGCCTGGTCCAGCCCGTTCCTGCTACTCGCACCAAGCCAGGGGTGCGAGTCGTCAGCCCTGTAAAGCCCGTTCCGGCTCCACGCACCAAGCCAGGGGTGCGCATCGTCAGCCCGGTCCGGCCCGTTGCTGCTCCACGCACCAAGCCAGGGGTGCGAGTCGTCAGTCCGGTGAGGCCCGTTCCGGCTCCACGCACCAAGCCAGGGGTGCGTATCGTCAGCCCGGTCCGGCCCGTTGCTGCTCCACGCACCAAGCCAGGGGTGCGCATCGTCAGCCCGGTCCGGTCCGTTCCTGCCTCACGCACCAAGCCAGGGGTGCGCGTCGTCAGTCCGGCACAACCCGTGCCTGGGTCATCGGTGCCAAATCAGGTACCGCTCAACTGCTCCACAACGGAGCTGAAGCTAGCCGTTCCTGCTACGTTCAGGTCAGCTCCAGCCAGCGGGGCCAGACCGGACCAGGGGCGCTATGGGGGGATTATTGGAGGGTGGTGGGCAAGGCCGGAGCCAGAACCGCCGCCGAGGAGGTATGCCCACCCAGCCCTCCCCTGTTTTGCTCTTATTGAGGCGCGGTCGCAGTCCGCGCCTTTAGGGGGGGGTACTGTCACACCCTGGCTCTGGGACTCTATATGTTGAGCCAGGGTGTGTTCATTCTATGTGTTCTATTTCTATGTTGGGGGTTCTAGGTTGTGTATTTCTATGTTGGCCTGAGTGACTCCCAATCAGAGGCAACGAGTGTCAGCTGTTGGCTGGTTGTCTCTGATTGGGAGCCATATTTATACTGTCTGTTTTCCTTTTGTGTTTGTGGGTTCTTGTTCCTTGTCGGTCATTGTTACCGTGGACTTCACGAGTCGTTTATTGTTTTGTTGTTTCGTGTGTGTACTTTAATTTAATAAAGTAAACATGTTCGTTCATCACGCTGCGCATTGGTCTCTCCCTGACGATCGTGACAGTAAAATAATAGTGAAGACATCAAAACTATAAAATAACACATATGGAATCATGTAGTAACCATAAAAGTGTTAAAAAAATCAAAATATATTTTATATTTGAGATTCTTCAAATAGCCACCCTTAGCCTTGATGACAGCTTTGCACACTCTTGGCATTCTCTCAACCAGCTTTACCTGGAATGCTTTTCCAACAGTCTTGAAGGAGTTCCCACATATGCTGATCACTTGTTGGATGCTTTTCCTTCACTCTGTGGTCTGACTCATCCCAAAGCATCTCAATTTGGTTGAGGTCGGGGGATTGTTATCTGATGCAGCACTCCATCACTCTCCTTATTGCCCTTACACAGCCTGGAGGTGTGTTGGATCACTGTCCTGTTGAAAAACATATGATAGTCCCACTAAGCCCAAACCAGATGGGATGGAGTATCACTGCAGAATGCTGTGGTAGCCATGCTGGTTAAGTGTGCCTTGAATTCTAAATAAATCACAGACAGTGTCACCAGCAAAGCACCCCCACACCCTAACACCTCCTCCTCCATGCTTTGCGGTGGGAAATACACATGCGGAGATCATCCGTTCACCCACACCGCGTCTCACAAAGCCACAGTGGTTGTAACCAAAAATCTCCAATTTGGACTCCAGACCAAAGGACACATTTCCACTGGTCTAATGTCCATTGCTCGTGTTTCTTAGCCCAAGCAAATCTCTTCTTCTTATTGGTGTCCTTTAGTAGTGGTTTCTTTGCAGCAATTCGACCATGAAGGCCTGATTCAGAACAGTCTCCTCTGAACAGTTGATGTTGAGATGTGTCTGTTACTTGAACTCTGTGAAGTATTTATTTGGGCTGCAATTTCTGAGTCTGGTAACTAATGAACTTATCCTCTGCAGCAGAGGTAACTCTGGGTCTTCCATTCCTGTGGCGGTCCTCATGAGAGCCAGTTTCATCATAGCGCTTGATGGTTTTTGTGACTGCACTTGAAGAAACTTTCAAAGTTCTTGAAATGTTCCGTATTGACTGACCATCATGTCTTAAAGTAATGATGGACTGTCGTTTCTCTTTGCTTATTTGAGCTGTTCTTGCCATAATATGGACTTGGTATTTTACTTCTGTATATCCCCTCTACCTTGTCACAACACAACTGACTGGCTCAAACGCATTAAGAAGGAAAGAAATTCCACAAATTAACTTTTAAGAAATGCATTCCAGGTGACTACCTGTTAATTGAAATGCATTCCAGGTGACTACCTCATGAAGCTGGTTGAGAGATTGCCAAGAGTGTGCAAAGCTGTCATCAAGGCACTGGGTGGCTATTTGAAGAATCTCAAATATAAAATATATTTTGATTTGTTTAACACTTTTTTGGTTACTAGATGATTCCATACATGTTATTTCATAGTTGTGATGTCTTCACTATTATTCTACAATGTAAAAAATAGTAAAGATAAATAAATAAAAACCCTTGAATGAGTAGGTGTTCTAAAACTTTTTACCGGTAGTGTATATATATATATATATATATATATATATATTTTTTTTTTGCTCCGAAAACTTGGGGTGGGGGGAACAAAGTTCAGAGAGGGTATTCAACTGTAACAAGTATACAGGGATGAACGGTTACTTTACATGGAATTGAATGTTTAGCCTAGAGGTTAAAGTTTTGTACCCTACCAATCACTTCATTTTGTGAGCTTTCTCTTTTTCTACATGGTTTGTTTGTAGGGTAGTTAAGAAACAGACAGAGCAGGCACAGCGACAGGTACAAGCTGAGTCCAAGTCCAGCTCTTTGAGAGGGATTTGAGAACATCATACGTTAAGCAGTAGGATTCCTGTAGAATTCAACTTCATTCATTGACACACCATGATATAGTATAATCTAAGATGTAAGTACACATTAAGTACCAGACAGAGTTACTGTAATTTGAACACAAAGACCAGCTGAGAAAGTGAACTCTCACACCACTCAAAGGCAGTGGCGGCTCCTGAAAAAATTCTCAGGAGGGGCAATTTTTCTGATGATTTAGGTGACCTACACACATTTTAAAAAAGATATGTCCAGCAACAACATGAAGACAGGGGCAGCATATAAGTCAATACCAGAAGCATTTATTGACTGATCTGGGGAGATGGATTCCAGTTTCTGTGACAGATTATAAATAATCTCTGATGCCTTTGTTATATTAGCTTTTGGTTGAATGTACTGTCGTAGTAAATATATAATGTTATAGCTTGGTCTGACTAAAATCTTGTGCATGACCCATTTTGTGTTGGGCGTTTGTTTTCAATCAATGCTGTTCCTATCCTATAACAATGGACAAAAGAGTCCTATCTTGTCAGCCTTGTCAGCAGGTGGCCAAGGACAACACCCACGCCATAGGTCTCTCAGTTCTTCCAACTCACGAGTTCTTGCTCTGAGGACACACACACACACACACACACACACACACACACACACATCATCACTGATAACACACACACACACACACATCATCACTGTTAAACACACACACACACACACACAAAAATCCCCTCTCTTTAGGCTGAACATTTGAAGACAGAGAACCCGACTCAGAGCCAATGCAACAGTGGAGGGGACCTCGCCCAACTCATCAGGACCAATCAGAAGATCAGAACTACTAGATTCAACCTACATCATTTATTGTATAAAATGTCTGCACACAATGTTTTCGGGGCTCTCTTCAGATAGCTCCCTAAGAGTTTGACGAACGAGTCCGTGCACGCGATTCCAGATATCTTTACCTCTGAATAAACTGCCTTTATTATACCATATCCACCCTGTCCAAAGTCTCTACTTGGTCTCAGTTCTCCAGTAAACTTGTGATTATCAACAGTACACAACGGTAACAAACAATTGGGGGAACTCACGGGGCAGATAGTAAGGTCGCAGTGACACAGAAAGCAGTTCAATGTCGGGGGTACAGAGTCGCTCTCTTACCAGGATCGATTTTCCCTGTGACTGTGTCAGATCGCGGTCCGCTCTGACCAGGGTGAAGCCGGCCGGCTCCACTTCTCTGTCCGGGACTCTGTCATCCAGCCAAGTCTCCCAGCTGTATTGGATTCCGCTGCCAGCAGCGTTTTCATTATTTAGTCCGTTCGTAGCGGGTATGTACACGATCAACAAGATCAGTCCAAAACCCACCACTGGAAATCCATGGTTGGCAGAATGTTTGTAAACTAAGTGTACAAATTAAAAACATAAAATAACGCCACTAAGTGTACAAATTAAAAACATAAGATAACGCCACACTGCAGGTCGCAACAGAGACGCTGCTAGCCGCTATTTTCTTAGTTACGTTCATGGTTACGTCACGTATGACGAAAGCGCGTAAGTGCAAGCCCACAGACACCCATAGAGATTGTATTGAAAGCTTTGAAATTTGAAAAAAATAGATTTTACATGGGAGTCTATGACAGACTTCTGGGCGATTTTCAACATGACTGAAATCGCCCCAAAAACGGGCGGGGCCATTTGAAGCACGACTTTAGCCTGATTTGACATTTAGTGGCAGTCAGATCAGATTAGAACACTGATAACTACTGTTGCCGTGATATAATTGATTAGAAAAAAAATCCCTTCCTTTTCCCGTTTGGCAGTGCGTCGCCCATATCGCCCTATTGAACACACCGCCCCTGCTCAAAGGTCTCTGTAACTGGCTTGTCACAATAGCATTCTGACTGGGCTGTATGACTCATCATTAGCTATGTCACAATGTCAGAGCAGAGGAAGCTGTAGCAAGCCAGCAACCAGTAATCCTGCAGTGCTACTCCTACATGGCAGCTCAGCTCACCGCTCTCCTTATCTGCATATATATATATTGATCTAATTTCGTGATGCCACATGTTTATGGCACCTTAACCTGGGAAAGCTAATCAAGGTATTAATTGTTAGTTGATGCTTAGTTAATGATTCCCTGATTAGCTCTGTCAGGTGTGTAAGTGCTGGGCTGGAACACAAGCCTGCACACAGTGTCCTACTTGAGTAAAAGTAAAGATACCTTAATAGAAAATGACTCAAGTAAAAGTGAAAATCACCCAGTAAAATACTACTTGAGTAAAAGTCTAAAAGTATTTGGTTTTAAATATACTTAAGTATCAAAAGTAAATGGAATTGCTAAAATGTACTTAAGTATCAAAAGTAAAAGTAAAAGTATAAACCATTTCAAATTCCTTAAATTAAGCAAACCAGACGGCACAATTTATTTTTTGTTTTTATTGACAGATAGCCAGGGCACACTCCAACACTCAGACATAATTTACAAATGAAGCATTTGTGTTCAGTGAGTCCGCTAGGTCAGAGGCAGTAGGGATGACCAGGGATGTTCTCTTGATAAGTGTGTGAATTGGACCATTTTCCTGTCAAAATGTAACGAGTACATTTGGGTGTCAGGGAAAATGTATGGAGTAAAAAGTACATAATTTTCTTTAGGATTGTAGTGAAGTAAAAGTAAAAGTTTGCAAAAATATAAATAGTAAAGTAAAGTAAAGTACAGATACCCCCAAAAACGTTAAAGTATTTTTACTTAAGTACTTTACACCACTGCCAGCACACCATGTAGCTGTCCAGCACATGGATTGGTGACTGGGTACTAATAGGCACTGTACTTCTCCAGGTGTGACCTTGACCAGAGCTCTGGTCTGCGGGGGCTGCCTGCGCCTCGCTACAGTGATGTGCCGCTCCCTCACATCAAACTGATCAAGTTCCCTAAAGAGACCAGACTGCTTAGGTCCTTCCCACGTGAGTCATTGGGCTTAGATCATGTATATCTACAGATGATTGATTGTTTGATTGAAAATGCTATGTCATTTTCCCCTGTGAGCTTCTTCATGCCTTCTTCTGAGGAATGCAGGTGTGCAAAAGGGGAATTAAAATTCAATTTGTTTTACCCAATAGATTATAGGCAATGATTTCACAATGTTGAATCTCCTGATTTTAGCCTACACATTTCTTTGGATTCCCAACATATAAAGCTACAATAATCTGACAAACAGTGCCACATCAGTAACCCTAGTTGAATGTACAGTACTACATCACAAAGAGAACTGTAGATAACTAACTCTATGATGCTTTGCACACTGTTTATCAAAGCTCTGGATTTCCGTTTGTTACACCCTTTATCTATTTTTGTCAGTGGTGGAGAAAGTACCCAATTGTCATACTTGAGTAAAAGTAAAGATACCTTAATAGAAAATGACTCAAGTAAAACTGAAAGTCACCCAGTAAAATACTACTTGAATAAAATCTAAAAGTATTTAATTTAATCAAAGCCTTTTGGATGATAACTTGTTTTTAACTAGGAAAGAGGAATTTATAACTGATTTTTTCCGACATAACATAGGTACATCAAATCCCCTTATTGTATGGGACACCTTTAAATGTGCCTTTAGAGGCCATACAATTCAGTACTCATCTCGAAAACAAAAGCAATTTAGGTCAAAAGAGTCCACACTAACAAAGGAAATAGAAGGTCTAACAGAACAGATAGATAGCAATAAAAACTGTAACATAGAGGAAAAACAAAAATAAATGGAGAAACTTATTCAAGAAAGATCAAGTGTAATATATTATAAAAATAAAGCAAACTGGATGGAATATGGGGAAAAATGCACCAAATTATTTTTTAATCTTCAACATATGAATGCTACCAAAAATAATTTATTGAAACTGGTTATAAATGATGGAGTCACCCATGATTCACCAAATTATATTTTGAAGGAGGAAACAAAGTACTTTAAGCATATGTTTTCGTTTCAGTCGCCTCCATCTCCTCTAACTGAAGCAAATTGTAGAGATTTTTTTTCTATTGATAATGTAAAATTAACAGCCATGCAGAAAGACTAATGTGAAGGTGAAATTACAGAGGAGGAACTTCTAGATGCATATAAAGACTTTAAGTCCGGGAAAACTCCAGGGTTGGATGGCATAGCAGTCGAGGTATACCAAACCTTTTTTTCTATACTCAGAGGACCGTTATTAGCATGTTTTAACCACTCCTATGTAAATGGTAGATTATCAGACACTCAAGAAGAAGGTCTGATTTCATTATTACTGAAACAGGATACAAGTGGAAAATATAAAGATCCAGTCCATTTAAAAAATTGGAGGCCCCTTACACTTGCGTTGTGATGCAAAAATTCTAGCAAAATGTATAGCGCATAGAATTACAAAGGTATTGTCGGACGTAATTAATTCTAATCAGACAGGTTTTTTACATGGGCGATACATTGGAGATAATATAAGGCAAGTACTGGAAACAATAGAACACTATGAAAATTCTGGGAAACCAGGCC
Source organism: Coregonus lavaretus (assembly GCF_964263955.1). Taxonomy (NCBI): domain Eukaryota; kingdom Metazoa; phylum Chordata; class Actinopteri; order Salmoniformes; family Salmonidae; genus Coregonus; species Coregonus lavaretus. Next base: position 19,468,788 of record NC_140018.1, on the reverse strand, counting down.
TACTATTCATAGCAGACTTCGAAAAGGCATTTGATAAAGTACGACTGGGGTTTATATATAAATGCCTGGAGCATTTCAATTTTGGACAATCTCTTATAAATTGGATTAAAATCATGTATAGTAACCCTAGATGTAAAATAGTAAATAATGGCTATTTCTCTGAAAGTTTTAAACTGTCAAGAGGAGTGAAACAAGGTTGTCCACTATCGGCATATCTATTTATTATTGCCATCGAGATATTAGCTATTAAAATCAGATCCAACAATAATATCAAGGGATTAGAAATCCAGGGCTTAAAAACAAAGGTGTCATTGTACGCTGATGATTCATGTTTTCTTTTAAATCCACAACTTGAATCCCTCCACAGCCTCATAGAGGATCTAGATACATTTTCTAACCTCTCTGGATTACAACCAAATTATGATAAATGTACTATATTACGTATTTGATCACTAAAAAATACAAATGTTACATGACCATGTAGTTTACCAATAAAATGGTCTGATGGTGATGTGGATATACTCAGAATACATATCCCAAATTAAATAAATGATCTCACTCCAATAAATGTTAATAGAAAGTTAGCAAAAATAGATAAGATCTTGCTACCATGGAAAGGTAAATACCTGTTAATTTGTGGAAAAATCACCCTGATTAACTCTTTGATATTATTCCAGTTTACCTATTTGCTTATGGTCTTGCCTACGCCTAGCGAACTGTTTTTTAAATCATATGATAAAAAAATATTCCATTTTATTTGGAACGGCATGTCACGGCCGTTGATGAACGGGTCAGACCAAGCCGCAGCGTGATATGCATACATGTTTATTGACTTATAAACACAACGACAAAACAAGAAATGAAACGTGAAGTCCAAGGTACACAAACAACATACCTCACACGGAACAAGATCCCACAACCCACTAGTGCCAATAGGCTGCCTAAGTATGGTCCCCAATCAGAGACAACGAGCGACAGCTGCCTCTGATTGGGAACCACACCGGCCAACATAGAAATACAAATACTAGAAATTACAACATAGACAATCACCACATAGAAAATACACACCCTGACTCAACAAATAAGAGTCCCCAGAGTCAGGGCGTGACACGGCAAGCCAGAAATTTTTTTACGGGCCTATTTATATAATGAATATGAATTCGGAGGACAGAAATTATTAAATATTAAAGCATTAGACCTATCACTAAAAGCTTCAGTCATACAAAAGTTATACTTAAATCCGAACTGGTTCTCTAGCAAATTAGTAAGATTGTCTCACCCAATGTTCAACAATGGCCTTTTTCCCTTTATTCAGATTACAACCTCTCACTTTCAGATATTTGAAAAGGAAATAATCTCCCAAATATCACTATTTCTAAAACAAGCCATAGAAAGTGAGTCCCAGACTAAGGTAAGTAAGGACTAACCAGTTCATCTTTGTGAAGCCTGTTTAGATTAACGATGTGCACTTGGTGCTGACCTGAGGATGCTTAAAAAAACAGGGATGGGACAATAATACATACAGTGTAAGCATTGTGTGGAATTGGAGAAAGTCACCTAAACCAAATAATGGACGGAGGTAAAATAAAACATTTAAAGAATTTCAGAGACTTTGAATAAACCCTCTTGAAGCTAATTGTGTCAAACAACCCAATTATGGAGAACAAACAACACGATTCATCAACAGAAAACAAGAAAAATAATGTCTGGACTACCATTTGTAATGAATTCAACTCAAATGAAAAACTAAACAAAAGGATGCTACAACAACTTCTGGTAAGATACTGCATTTATTGTTGGCCCACTTTTACAAATCAGAGTCACTTTGAAATGTTAGTTTTCTTGTGTAACACAACACAATGGGGCCTAAATGTATTTGTGTGACAGAAATGTAACAAAAACAATATTTACTAATATAATGTCTATATTGTCTTGTCTTTCCTGTGTAAAAACATAAAAATCTACTTAAAGAAGACACTCATAGGGAGTGTTTCAAGACTGGTAAGATCAGCGACAGATGAGCTGGGGGACTTGTTGACTGGGATCATTGATAGCCAGCAACCCCTGGAAGGTATCCCTGATGATGACCTTTTGGACTGTTCAGATGGTGGACTGTTCCAATCCTCATTTGGTAGGACACATTCATTCAACATGTGCCAGACTGCAGGGAATATGGAATGTTGTCAGTCATCTTTTGCACTCCCATAATAAAACCTATGTAATGAACTCAACTCTTGAAGAAATGATGTTCTCTAATGCAACAATGTAATCATTTTCTAGAGGCAGATGATCATCATGGCTTGTAAGGGATAACACAGTATGAAGGTCAGCCAGCTACATCTACAGCAGCTAGAAGGGAAGATTGTGTCACTAACCAGGGCTGGAGGACAAAGACAAAGAGGCTGAGCATGCATGAGAAACTGCCATGGTATTTCATGAGTGCAAACTAATGTATTTAAAAGAAGAGCATGGTATGAAGATGCAAATCCTGTGTTGGCTATGAAGGAGGAGGAGAGAAACATGAAGCAGCAGCAGTACCAATGTTCTTCTCGAACCAGCACCAGTTCGGGGTCCCGATATTTCCATTTGTGAATAAAAAATATTTTTGTTAACAATCCATGGCTATTGTTTGCTTCAATAATTTGAGCTATCTTTGTTGTGAGAAGTACTGCATAGCAAAAGCATCTCTGCTGGCTTGTTCATTTCTGTCATTGTCTGCCTCAACCATGGGAACATCTGGGTCATCCTCATCTTCAATGCGAGGACCTGGTCAGCCATGCTGTTTGAGGTAATTGTGAAGCACTGCTGTTGCAATTATGACAATGCAGCATCTTTTTGATGGAAAGCGCAATGTGTTTCTGAGACACTGGAAACGACTCTTCCATACACCAAACATGCGCTCCACTACACCTCTGGTGCGGATATGAGCTTGGTTGTACCGTTGTTGCTCAGGTCCCACTGCATGAAGATAGGGGGTGAACAAGAAGTTGGTCTGTGCAAACCCACTGTCACAAAGTATGATTCCACAATGTTGTCCTCCTTCAAGCTGAGCATACAAAGAGGAGTTTTGGAAAATCCTTGAGTCATGAGTTGCACCTTTCCAATGTGCAACAATGTTGGAGAACTGCAAATTGGGAGTGCACACATTTTGTACATTTTATTGAGAACCAGTTTTTTAATATTCCTGTACTCCTCAGCATCAGCTGTAGAGGGACACTTGATGGGAATATGACATTAATATATGCAGCATTGAAGGTCCCCAAGAACACAGTGGCCTTCATCATTCTTAAATGGAAGAAGTTTGGAACCACCAAGACTCTTCCTAGAGCTGGCCGCCCGGCCAAACTGAGCAATCGGGGGAGAAGGGCCTTGGTCAGGGAGGTGACAAAGAACCGGCTGGTCACTCTGACAGAGCTCTAGAGTTCCTCTGTGGAGATAGGAGAACCTTCCAGAAGGACAACCATCTCTGCAGCACTCCACCAATCAGGCCTTTATGGTAGAGTGGAAAAACAAGATTCTCTGGTCTGATGAAATCAAGATTGAACTCTTTGGCCTGAATGCCAAGTGTCAAGTCTGGAGGAAACCTGGCACCATCCCTACGGTGAAGCATGGTGGTGGCAGCATCATGCTGTGGGGATGTTTTTAGCGGCAGGGACTGGGAGACTAGTCAGGATCGAGGGAAAGATGAACGGTGCAAAGTACAGAGAGATCCTTGATGAAAACCTGCTCCAGAGCACATGACCTTAGACTGGGTGGAAGGTTCACCTTCCAACAGGACAACAACCCTAAGCACACAGCCAAGACAACACAGGAGTGGCTTCGGGACAAGTCTCTGAATGTCCTTGAGTGGCCCAGCCAGAGCCCGGACTTCAACCAGATCGAACATCTCTGGAGAGACCTGAAAATTGCTGTGCAGCGATGCTCCACATCCAACCTGACAGAGCTTGTGAGGATCTGCAGAGAGGAATGGGAGAAACTCCCCAAATATAGGTGTGCCAAGCTTGTAGCATCATACCCAAGAAGACTTGAGGCTGTAATCGCTGCCAAAGGTGCTTCAAGAAAGTACTGAGTAAAGGGTCTGAATACTTATCTAAATGTGATATTTCAGTTGTTTATTTTAATACATTTACAAAAATGTCTGAAAACCAGTTTTTACTTTATCATTATGGAACATTTTGTGTAAGTTGATGAGGAAAAAAAATCAATTTAATCAATTTTAGAATAAGGCTGTAACGTAACAAAATGTGGAAAAGATCAAGGGGCCTGAAGACTTTCTGAATGCACTATATATTGTAACTGAAAAGCAGCATTCCCCAAGTGAGAATGGCCTTCATTTCAGCAGTGATGAATTCAATAACTTCTTTGATGAAAAGATCATGATCATTAAGAAAGCAAATTACGGACTCCTCTTTGAATCTGCTAATTTCTCCAAAATGTAGTTGTCCTGAGCATGCACAGAACTGCCAGGACCTAGGATCAATGGAGACACTCAAGTTTTTTAATCCTGTATCTCCCGACACATTCAAATCAAATCAAATAAAAATGTATTGGCCACATGCGCCGAATACAACAGGTGTAGACATTACAGTGAAATGCTTACTTACAGCCCTTAGTAGTGCAAATAGTTTGGGTAGCCATGATTAGCTGTTCAGGAGTCTTATGGCTTGGGGGTAGAAGCTGTTGAGAAGTATTTTGGACCTAGACTTGGCACTCCGGTACCGCTTGCCATGCGGTAGCAGAGAGAACAGTCTATGACTAGGGTGGCTGGAGTCTTTGACAATTTTGAGGGCCTTCCTCTAACACCGCCTGGTATAGAGTTCCTGGATAGCAGGAAGCTTGGCCCCAGTGATGTACTGGGCCGTACGCACTACCCTCTGCAGTGCCTTGCGGTCGGAGGCCGAGCAGTTGCCATACCAGGTGGTGATGCAACCAGTCAGGATGCTCTCGATGGTGCAGCTGTAGAATTTTTTTGAGGACCAAATCTTTTCAGTCTCCTGAGGGGGAATAGGCTTTGTCGTGCCCTCTTCACGACTGTCTTGGTGTGTTTGGACCATGATAGTTCGTTGGTGATGTGGACACCAAGGAACTTGAAGCTCTCAACCTGTTCCACTACAGCCCCGTCGATGAGAATGGGGGCGTGCTCAGTCCTCTTTTTTTTCCTGTAGTCCACAATCATCTCCTTTGTCTTGGTCACGTTGAGGGAGAGGTTGTTATCCTGGCACCACACGGCCAGGTCTCTGACCTCCTCCCTATAGGCTGTCTCATCGTTGTCGGTGATCAGGCCTACCACTGTTGTGTCGGAGGCAAACTTAATGATGGTGTTGGAATCGTGCCTGGCCATGCAGTCATGGATGAACAGGGAGTACAGGAGGGGACTGAGCACGCACCCCTGAGGGGCCCCCGTGTTGAGGATCAGTGTGGCAGATGTGTTGTTACCTACCCTTACCACCTGGGGGCGGCCCGTCAGGAAGTCCAGGATCCAGTTGCAGAGGGAGGTGTTTAGTCCCAGGAACCTTAGCTTAGTGATGAGCTTTGAGGGCACTATGGTGTTGAATGCTGAGCTGTAGTCAATGAATAGCATTCTCACGTAGGTATTCCTCTTGTCCAGGTGGGAAAGGGCAGTGTGGAGTGCAATAGAGATTGCATCATCTGTGGATCTGTTGGGGCGGTATGCAAATTGGAGTGGGTCTAGGGTTTCTGGGATAATGGTGTTGATGTGAGCCATGACCAGCCTTTCAAAGCACTTCATGGCTACAGATGTCAGTGCTACAGGTCGGTAGTCATTTAGGCAGGTTATCTTAGTGTCCTTGGGCATGGGGACTATGGTGGTCTGCTTGAAACATGTTGGTATTACAGACTCAGTCAGGGACATGTTGAAAATGTCAGTGAAGACACTTGCCAGTTGGTCAGCACATGCTCGGAGTACACGTCCTGGAAATCCATCTGGCCCTGCGCCTTGTGAATGTTGACCTGCTTACAAGTCTTACTCACATTGGCTACGGAGAGCGTGATCACATAGTAATCCGGAACAGCTGGTACTTTCATGCATACTTCAATGTTGCTTGCCTCGAGGCGAGCATAGAAGTGGTTTAGCTCATCTGGAAGTCTTGTGTCATTGGGCAGCTCGCGGCTGTGCTTCCCTTTGTAGTCTGTAATAGTTTTTAAGCCCTGCCACATCCGACGAGCGTCAGAGCCGGTGTAGTACGATTCAATCTTAGTCCTGTACTGACTCTTTGCCTGTTTGACGGTTCGTCGGAGGGCATAGCGGGATTTCTTATAAGCGTCCGGGTTAGAGTCCCGCTCCTTGAAAGTGGCAGCTCTACCCTTTAGCTCAGTGCGGATGTTGCCTGTAATCTATGACTTCTGGTTGGTGTATGTACGTACGGTCACTGTGGGAACGACGTCATCGATGCACTTATTGATGAAGCCAGTGACTGATGTGGTGTACTCCTCAATGCTATCTGAAGAATCCCGGAACATGTTCCAGTCATTCATGAAAATAGTTATGGCCTCTAAACCTTCCAGCTGCCTATTGGACCCTATTCCAACTAAACTACTGAAAGAGGTACTTCCTGTGCTTGCCCCTCCTATGTTGAACATAATAAACGTCTCCCTATCCTCCGGATGTGTACCAAACTCACTAAAAGTGGCAGTAATAAAGTCTCTCCTGAAAAATACAAACCTTGACCCCGAAAATTAAAAAAACTATCGGCCTATATCGAATCTCTCATTCCGCTCAATTTTTTTTGAAAAACCTGTTGCACTACAACTCATTGCCTTCCTGAAGACAAAAAATGTATACAAAATGCTCCAGTCTGGTTTTAGACCCCATCATAGTACTGAGACTGCACTCGTGAAGGAGATAAATGACCTTTTAATCATTTTGGAGAGATTGGAAACCCTAATTGATCTGCATGCACAAGTTCTTGCTTGGTTTAGATCTTAACTGTCTGAAAGATATTAGTTCGTCTCTGTGGATGGTTTGTCCGGGCTTGTGGCTTTCTAGACCCCTGCTGTTTGTTGTTGTCTTCAATCTTCCTTGTGACATGCCCTATCTGGAACTGCGAGGAGTAACAGCGTAACCTACTGTTGTTACCATTACAAAGACCAAAGCCGGCGGGAGTGCCGTTGAGGACAGTGGTGTCTCTCTGTCACAGGTGAAGGATCTTTTAAACAAACAAAAATAGTTCTACAAGCAGTTGATACAACAACAAGAAAATAGCTTCAAGTGTTTTGTCCAAATACTGTTGGAGTCAACTAATAAAAGAAGGGACGACCTGACCGGAGAGGTCCAGGACCTGAAGAACAGTTTACAGTTCTCCCAGGGTCAGCTCGATGAGTTTAAAAAGGAGAATGGCAAGATGACAGCAATCTGTAAGTCATTGAGAGAGTACATCAGTTCTGTATATGAATCCATGATAACAATGACGGAGAAATCAGATTATCTCGAGGGAGAATCAAGGCGAAACAACATGGTTGTGGACGGAATTACAGAATCTCCACATGAGACCTGGACGCAGTCTGAGAACAAAGTGAAGGAAATAATCTCGGAGAAACTGAAGATGGACCACAGGAAGATTGATGTGGAGCGCGTCCACAGGACTGGAAAACCCACCACCAGCCCAGGTGACAGGCCCAGGCCGATAGTGGTCAGGTTCCTGAGGTTCAAGGACAAGGCATAATGGGACCCATCTCGTCCAAAAAGTTGACTCAAGTTTGCCAAAAAACACCTGGATGATCATCAAGACTCTTGGAAGAACGTTCTATGGACAGATGATTCAAAAGTATAACTTTTTGGACGACATGGTTCCAGTAATGCCTGGCGAAAACCAAACTCTGCATTCCACAGTAAGAACATCATATCAAAGGTCAAGCATGGTGGTGGTGGTGTGATGGTTTGGGGATGCTTTGCTGCCTCAGGACCTGGACGACTTGCCTTAATAGTAGGAACCATGAATTCTGCTCTGTATCAGAGAATTCTACAGGAGAATGTCAGACCATCCGTCTGTGAGCTGAAGCTGAAGCGCAGCTGAGTCATGCAGCAAGACAATGATCCAAAACACACAATCAAGTCTACATGAAAATTGCTAAAAAGCAACAAATTGGAAGTTTTGGAATGGCCTAGTCAAATTCCAGACCTAATCCCGTTTTCATGCTTGAAAACCCACACGTCACTGAGTTAAAGCAGTTCTGCATGGAAGAGTGGGCCAAAATTCCTCCACAGCGACGTGAGAGACTGATCAACAACTACAGGAAGCATTTGGTTGGAGTCATTGCGGCTAAAGGTGGCACAACCAGTTATTGAGTGTAAGGGGGCAATTACTTTTTCACACAGGGGAATTGGGTGTTGCATAACTTTGTTTATGAAATAAATATGTAATTGTTGTGTTATTTGTTCACTTATGTTCCCTTTATCTAATATTAGGTTTTGGTTGAAGATCTGATAACATTCAGTATCACAAATATGCAAAAGTAGAGAAAATTAGAAAGGGGGCAAATACTTTTTCATAGCACTGTATATCTTCCTCAACAAGGACTATCCTGAAACTGTGCGCCAGAAGAGGAAATAACTTCTCCCAGCCAATCTGCCAGAGCGCATCGGGACATTGCTTACATCGGCTATGACAGGCTCATTGTACACCGTCCCTCCCAAAAGCCTGGAAGGGATGAGAGAGCCAAGCCAATGGGTTCGTAGCTTCAACCCCGCAGCACACACACACACTAACACACACCAACGGATTAATGGACTGCTGAATTTATATTTTTATCTTGCTTTGTTTGCTCTTTTCCATATTATGTCTATCTCTGATAAGCTACTCTGGAAAGAGATGAAAATAGCCCATATTAATACATGTAGCCTTAGAAATAAGGTTAATGAAATCAATAACTTGCTAACATCAGATAACATTAATATATTGACCATTTCTGAGACTAATTTAGATAATTAATTTGATGATACAGCATTAGCAATACAAGGATATAACATCTATAGAAGAGACAGGAATGCTTATGGGGGAGGTGTTGCTGTATATATTGAGAGCCATATCCCTGTAATGCTTAGAGAAGATCTTATGTCAAGTGTTATTGAAGTGTTGTGGCTGCAGATTAACCTGGCACATCTAAAGCCTTTTCTTTTGGGGTGTTGCTATAGGCTACCAAGTGCTAACAGGCAGTATCTAAATAATATGTGTGAAATGCTTTATAGTGTATGTGATGTAAACAGAGAGGTCTACTTTCTTGGGGACCTGCATATTGACTGGTTTTCATCAAGGTGTCCGCTCAAGAGGAATCTTCTCACTGTAACCAGTGCCTGTAATCTGGTTCAGGTTATTAATCAACCTACCAGAGTGTTTACGAACACTACAAGAACAAGATCATCCACATGTATTGATCACATTTTTACTAATACTGTAGAACTTTGTTCTAAGGCTATATCCAGGAAAGCCAAAGTTCCAAGAGCTGGGCCTAAAATAGTGTATAAGAGATCATACAAAAGATGATGTTGTGACTCTTACTTGGATGATGATAAAAATATTTGTTGGTCTGATGTGATTAATAAGGAGCATCCAGATGCTGCACTTGATGAATTTATGAAATTGCTTCTTGAAATTATTGATAAACATGCACTTGTTAAGAAACTTACTGTTAGAACTGTTAAGGCTCCATTGATAAGGAATTGAAAAACTTTATGGCTGAAAGAGATGGGGCAAAAGGAGTGGCTAATAAGTCTGGCTGCACATCTGACTGGCTGACTTACTGCAAATAGAGAAATTATGTGACTGAACTCTTCAAAAAGAAGAAGAAACTGTATTATGTAGCCAAGATCAATGATATTTGAGCTCCTGAGTGGCGCAGTGGTCTAAGCCACTGCATCGCAGTGCTAACTGTGCCACTAGAGATCCTGGTTCGAATCCAGGCTCTGTCGCAGCCAGCCGCGACCGGGAGACTCATGGGCGGCGCACAATTGGCCCAGCGTCGTCCAGGGTAGGGGAGGGAATGCCCGGCAGGGATGTAGCTCAGTTGATAGAGCATGGCGTTTGCAACGCCAGGGTTGTGGGTTCGATTTCCATGGGGGGCCAGTATAAAAAAATAAAATAAAAAGTAAGTCGCTCTGGATAAGAGCGTCTGCTAAATGACAAAAATGTAAATGTAAATATAACGAATGATGGAGAAAAAAAAAAACTTTGGAGTACTTGAAATTGTCACGGTATATTTGTGAAAGTGGTGGTGAAGTCAGGTGCAGGACACAGCGGATAAGTCAAAACGACTTTACTGAGACTCAAAGACAATCCAAAATAAATGGCCTCGAACACACAGGAGGCGAAGAATACGCGCAACGCGTAAACTACACTAAGCACAACATATACCGAAAAAAGACAAACGACAATAACACACAACTCCAAAACATAACACAGGGAAACTTATAGGTGACATAATCAGGACAGAATACGAAACAGGTGCACTAAACTAGACATGACCAAACATCCAAACATCAAACGGTGGCAGCTAGTACTCCGGGGACGACGAACGCCGAAGCCTGCCCGAACAAGGAGGAGGAGCAGCCTCGGCAGTATTCGTGACAGAAATTATGGGCAGCAAGACTAATTCAACTCCTTCTTTCATCGAATCAGATGGCTTATTCATCACAAAACCATTTGATGTTGCCAATTATTTCAATGATTACTTTATTGGCAAATTTAGGCAGGAAATGCCAACAACGAACAGTGAGACATCGCACTCATGTATAAAAAAAACAAATAATGAAAGAAAAGCAATGCAAGTTTGAATTTTGTAAAGTTAGTGTGGGAGAGGTGGATTTTTTTTGTTATCAATTAATAATGACAAACCTCCTGGCATTGACAACTTAGATGGAAAGCTACTGAGGATGGTAGCTGACTCCATAGCTACTCCTATCTGTCATATCTTTAATCTGAGCCTAGAGGGAAATATTTGTACTCGGGCCTGGAGGGAAGCCAACGTCATTCCGCTACCCAAGAGTGGTAAAGCGGCCTTTACTGGTTCTAACAGCAGACCTATCAGCTTGCTGCCAGCTCTTAGCAAACTGTTGGAAAATACAATGCTACTTCTCTGTAAACAATTTAACAACAGACTTTCAGTATGCTAATAGAGAAGGGCACTCAACATGTACTGCATGACACAAATGACTGATGATTGGTTGAAAGAAATTGATAATAAGAAGATTTAGTTAGATTTCAGTGCAGCCTTTTATATTATTGACTAAAGTTGTAAAGTGATTATCCCACTGGCTATAGGGTGAACGCACCAATTGGTGAGTCGCTCTGGATAAGAGCGTCTGCTAAATGACGTAAATGTGCCCTTGAGCAAGGCACTTAACCCTAATTGCTCCTGTAAGTCGCTCTGGATAAGAGCGTCTGCTAAATGACTAAAATGTAATGTAAATGTTGAGAAAACGTATGTGTTATGGCTTTTCAACCTCTGCCATATCGTGGATTCAGAGCTATCTATCTAAATATTATTTAAATGGAAGCTTCTCTAATGTCAAACATATAAAGTGTGGTGTACCGCGGGGCAGCTCTCTAGGCCAACTATTCTTTTCTATTTTTACCAATGACCTGCCACTGGCATTAAACAAAGCATGTATGTCCATGTATAATGATGATTCAACCATATACACATCAGCAACCACAGCTAATGAAGTCACTGAAACCATTAACAAAGAGTTGCAGTCTGTTTTGAAATGGGTGGCCAGTAATAAACTGTTCCTGAACATCTCTAAGAATAAGAGCATTGTATTTGGTACAAATCATTCCCTAAGTTCTAGACCTCAGCTGAATCTGGTATTGAATGGTGTGGCTGTTGAACAAGTTGAGGAGACTAAATTACTTGGTGTTACCTTAGATTGTAAACTGTCATGGTCAAAACATATAGAGTTGGAGTCGGAAGTTTATATACACCTTAGCCAAATACATTTAAACTCAGTTTTTCACAATTCCTGACATTTAATCCTAGTAAAAATTCCCTGTCTTAGGTCAGTTAGGATCACCACTTTATTTTAAGAATGTGAAATGTCAGAATAATAGTAGAGAGACTTATTTATTTCAGCTTTTATTTCTTTCATCACATTCCCAGTGGGTCACAAGTTTACATACACTCAATTAGTATTTGGTAGCATTGCCTTTAAATTGTTTAAATTGGGTCAAACGTTTCGGGTAGCCTTCCACAAGCTTCCCATAATAAGTTGGGTGAATTTTGGCCCATTCCTCCTGACAGAGCTGGTGTAACTGAGTCAGGTTTGTAGGCCTCCTTGCTCGCACACGCTTTTTCAGTTCTGCCCACACATTTTCTATAGGATTGAGGTCACGGCTTTGTGATGGCCACTCCAATACCTTGACTTTGTTGTCCTTAAGCCATTTTGCCAAAACTTTGGAAGTATGCTTGGGGTCATTGTGCATTTTTAAGACCCATTTGCGACCAAGCTTTAACTTCCAGACTGATGTCTTGAGATGTTGCTTCAATATATCGACATAATTTTCCTTCCTCATGATGCCATCTATTTTGTGAAGTGCACCAGTCCCTCCTGCAGCAAAGCACCCCCACAGCATGATGCTGCCACCCCCGTGCTTCACAGTTTGGGATGGTGTTCTTCGGCTTGCAAGAACCCCCTTTTTCCTCCAAACATAACGATGGTCATTATGCTAAACATTTCTATTTTTGTTTCATCAGACCAGAGGACATTTCTCCAAAAAGTACGATCTTTGTCCCCATGTGCAGTTGCAAACCGTAGTCTGGGTTTTTTATGGCAGTTTTGGAGCAGTGGCTTCTTCCTTGCTGAGCGGCCTTTCAGGTTTGTCGATATAGGACTCGTTTTACTGTGGATATCGATACTTTTGTAACCGGTTTCCTCCAGCATCTTCACAAGGTCCTTTGCTGTTGTTCTGGGATTGATTTGCACTTTTCGCACCAAAGTACGTTCATCTCTAGGAGACAGAACGCGTCTCCTTCCTGAGCGGTATGATGGCTGCGTGGTTCCATGGTGTTTATACTTGCGTACTATTTTTTGTACAGATGAACATGGTACCTTCAGGCGTTTGGAAATTGCTCCCAAGGATGAACCAGACTTGTGGAGGTCTACCATTTTTTTTCTGAGGTCTTGGCTGATTTCTTTTAATTTTCCCATGATGTCAAGCAAAGAGGCACTGAGTTTGAAGGTAGGCCTTGAAATACCTCCAATTGACTCAAATTATGTCAATTAGCCTATCAGAAGCTTCTAAAGCCATGACATGTTTAAAGGCACAGTCAACTTAGTGTAAGTAAACTTCCGACCCACTAGAATTGTGATACAGTGAATTATAAGTGAAATAATCTGTCTGTAAACAACTGTTGGTAAAATTACTTGTGTCATGCAAAGTAGATGTCCTAACGGACTTGCCAAAACTATAGTTTGTTAACAAGACATTTGTGGAGTGGTTGAAAAACGATTTTTAATGACCTAAGTGTATGTAAACTTCCGACTTCAACTGTAGATTCAATGGTTGTAAAGATGGGGAGAGGTCTGTCCGCAATAAAGAGATGCTCTGCTTTTTTGACACCACACTCCACAAAGCAAGTCCTGCAGGCTCTAGTTTTATCTTATCTTGATTATTTTCCAGTCATATGGTCAAGTGCTGAAAAAAAGACCTAGTTAAGCTGCAGGTGGTCCAGAACAGAGCAGCACGTCTTGCTCTTCAGTGTAATCAGAGGGCTAATATTAATACTATGCATGCCAGTCTCTCTTGGCTAAGAGTTGAGGAAAGACTGACTGCGTCACTTTTTGTTTTTATTAGAAACAATGTGTTGGAAATTCCAAATTGTTTGCATAGTCAACTTACACACAGCACTGACACACGCTTACCCCACCAGACATGTCCAGAACAAATTCAAGGAATCGTACAGTATTATACAGAACCATGAGTGCATGGAACTCCCTTCCATCTTATATAGCGCACGTGAACAGCAAACCTGGTTAAAAAAAAATGAATAAAGCAATACCTCACGGCACAACGCCTCTCCCCCATGTGACCTACTTTTTGTGTGTATATACTGACATGTATGTGTAAGTGATATATGCACACACACACTACATGTTAATTGTTTTTAAATGTATGTTAATTGTAAAGTATTTTGTCTGTAATTAATTTTCCGTTATATGTCAGGCCCCAGTAAGACTAGCTGTCACCATTGGCGTAGGCTAATGTGGATCCTAATAAATGAAATCAAATTATAAATAAATAAATACATTGTAAGTTTCAGTGTTCCTCAAGGTTCTGTTTTAGGACCACTATTGTTTTCACTATATATTCTACCTCTTGGTGATGTCTTTCGGAAACACAATGTCAACTTTCACTGCTATACGGACATCACACAGCTGTACATTTCGATGAAACATGGTGAGTCACCAAAATTGCCTACCTTGGAAGCCTGTGTTTCAGACATAAGGAAGTGGATAGCTGCAAATGTTTTACTTTTAAACTCGGACATAACAGAGATACTAGTTCTGGGTCCCAAGAAACAAAATGATTTGCTGTTTGATCTGACAATTAATCTTGATGGTTGTACAGTCGTCTCAAATAAAACTGTGAAGAACCTCAGCGTTACTCTGGACCCTGATCTCTCTTCTGACGAACAGGGCAGCTTTTTTCCATCTTTGTAACATTGCAAAAAACGTTTTGTCCAAAGATTATGCAGAAAAGCTAACCCATGCTTATGTCACTTCTAGATTAGACTACTGCAATGCTCTACTCTCCGACTACCCGGATAAAGCACTAAATAAACTCAGTTGGTGCTAAATACGGCTGCTAGAATCTTGACTAGAAGCCAAAAATGTGATCATATTGCTCCAGTGCTAGCCTCTCTACACTGTCTTCCTGTTAAGGCTAAGGCTGATTTCAAGTTTTTAAATCAAATCAACAAAAACTAAGTGATAATAATACAAAAAATGAAATGAATATAATAATAACGCTTAAAAAATATATATACTGTGAGGGAAAAAAGAATTTGATCCCCTGCTGATTTTGTACGTTTGCCCACTGACAAAGACATGATCAGTCTATAATTTTAACGGTAGGTTAATTTGAACAGTGAGAGACAGAATAACAACAACAAAATCCAGAAAAACGCATGTCAAAAATGTTATAAATTGATTTGCATTTTAATGAGGGAAATAAGTATTTGACCCCTCTGCAAAACATGACTTAGTACTTGGTGGCAAAACCCTTGTTGGCAATCACAGAGGTCAGACGTTTCTTGTAGTTGGCCACGAGGTTTGCACACATCTCAGGAGGGATTTTGTCCCACTCCTCTTTGCAGATCTTCTCCAAGTCATTAAGGTTTCGAGGCTGACGTTTGGCAACTCGAACCTTCAGCTTCCTCCACAGATTTTCTATGGGATTATGGTCTGGAGACTGGCTAGGCCACTCCAGGACCTTAATGTGCTTCTTCTTGAACCACTCCTTTGTTGCCTTGGCCATGTGTTTTGGGTCATTGTCATGCTGGAATACCCATCCACGACCCATTTTCAATGCCCTGGCTGAGGGAAGGAGGTTCTCACCCAAGATTTGACGGTACATGGCCCCGTCCATCGTCCCTTTGATGCGGTGAAGTTGTCCTGTCCCCTTAGCAGAAAAACACCCCCAAAGCATAATGTTTCCACCTCCATGTTTGACGGTGGGGATGGTGTTCTTGGGGTCATAGGCAGCATTCCTCCTCCTCCAAACACGGCGAGTTGAGTTGATGGCAAAGAGCTCGATTTTGGTCTCATCTGACCACAACACTTTCACCCAGTTCTCCTCTGAATCATTCAGATGTTCATTGGCAAACTTCAGACGGCCCTGTATATGTGCTTTCTTGAGCAGGGGGACCTTGCGGGCGCTGCAGGATTTCAGTCCTTCACGGCATAGTGTGTTACCAATTGTTTTCTTGGTGACTATGGTCCCAGCTGCCTTGAGATCATTGACAAGATCCTCCCGTGTAGTTCTGGGCTGATTCCTCACCGTTCTCATGATCATTGCAACTCCACGAGATGATATCTTGCATAGAGCCCCAGGCCGAGGGAGATTGACAGTTATTTTGTGTTTCTTCCATTTGCGAATAATCGCACCAACTGTTGTCACCTTCTCACCAAGCTGCTTGGCGATGGTCTTGTAGCCCATTACAGCCTTGTGTAGGTCTACAATCTTGTCCCTGACATCCTTAGAGAGCTCTTTGTTCTTGGCCATGGTGGAGAGTTTGGAATCTGATTGATTGATTGCTTCTGTGGACAGGTGTCTTTTATACAGGTAACAAACTGAGATTTGGAGCACTCCCTTTAAGAGTGTGCTCCTAATCTCAGCTCGTTACTGTCACGATCGTCGGGAACAGAGGACCAAGGCGCAGCGTTGAAGGCAAACATACTTCTTTATTAGTGATTTCACGAACAAAACAACAAACGATAACGTGACGTCCACGGTCTAACACAAACCACACTGGAACAAGATCCCACAAACACTGTGGGAAAACTGGCTGCTTAAGTATGGTTCCCAATCAGAGACAACAAGCAACAGCTGATACACGTTGCCTCTGATTGAGAACCACACTGGCCAACATAGAAATACAAAACTAGAACAAAAACTAATGAAAACTCACACCCTGGCTCAACATACTAGAGTCCCCAGAGCCAGGGCGTGACAGTACCCCCCCCCAAAGGCGCGGACTCCGGCCGCGCCAACCAAACACCACAGGGGAGGGACCGGGTGGGCACTCCGCCTTGGCGGCGGATCCGGCTCCGAACATGATTCCCACTCCAACCCCCCAAAGTACCCCTGGTCCGGTCTGACCCTGCTGGCCGGAGCTGGACTGAACACCGGTGGAGCGGATTGCTCTAGCTCCGACGTGGAGCAGCTGACCGGTGCCGGACCAGGCACCGGTGGAACAGGCACGGGCTGTGCCGGACTGACGACGCACACCACTGGCTTGGTGTGGGGAGCAGGAACAGGCCGAACCGGGCTGACGATGCGCACCATAGGCTTGGTGCGTGGAGCAGGAACAGGCCGGGCTGGGCTGACGATGCGCAACATAGGCTTGGTGCGTGGAGCAGGAACAGGCCGGGCCGGGCTGACGACGCGCACCACAGGCTTGATGCGAGGAGCAGGAACAGGCCGGGCCGGGCTGACGATGCGCACCATAGGCTTGGTGCGTGGAGCAGGAACAGGCCGGGCCGGGCTGACGACGCGCACCACAGGCTCGATGCGAGGAACAGGAACAGGCCGGACCGTACTGGGGACACACACCACTGGCCCTACTCATGGATCAGGAACGGGCCGGACCGGACTGGTAACACACCCCAGTACCTCTCGCCGTGCCTCTACACTTTCCCTCTCCTCTGTGACCAGTGGCCCCCTTAACCTGGCGGCCTCCTCTGCAATCCCGCTGGACCGCTCCATCGCGGCCTCCTGCTGCCCCGTCATCCACGGCGTGAGCCCCCCCCTAAAAATTTTCTGGGGGTCTCTCCTCCCCGTGGACCAGGCCCAGCCGAGGTTGATGTCCTTTAGCGATACCTCTGGCGCTGGCTCCTGGACACGCTGCTTGGTCCAGTGTTGGTGGGATCTTCTGTCACGATCGTCGGGAACAGAGGACCAAGGCGCAGCGTTGAAGGCAAACATACTTCTTTATTAGTGATTTCACGAACAAAACAACAAACGATAACGTGACGTCCACGGTCTAACACAAACCACACTGGAACAAGATCCCACAAACACTGTGGGAAAACTGGCTGCTTAAGTATGGTTCCCAATCAGAGACAACAAGCAACAGCTGATACACATTGCCTCTGATTGAGAACCACACTGGCCAACATAGAAATACAAAACTAGAACAAAAACAAATGAAAACTCACACCCTGGCTCAACATACTAGAGTCCCCAGAGCCAGGGCGTGACAGTTACCTGTATAAAAGACATCTGGGAGCCAGAAATCTTTCTGATTGAGAGGGGGTCAAATACTTATTTCCCTCATTAAAATGCAAATAAATTTATAACATTTTTGACATGAGTTTTTCTGGATTATGTTGTTGTTATTCTGACTCTCACTGTTCAAATAAACCTACCATTAAAATTATAGACTGATCATGTCTTTGTCAGTGGGAAATGTACAAAATCAGCAGGGGATCAAATACTTTTTTCCCTCACTGTATGTATTATATAAAAAAAATATTAAAGGGGGGGGGGGGCAATGCTAATAGTTCGGGTAGCCATTTAATTAGCTGTTCAACAGTCTTATGGATTGGGGGTAGAAGCTGTTAGGAAGCCTATTGGACCTAGATTTGGCACTCCGGTACCGCTTGCCGTGTGGTAGCAGAGAGAACAGTCAATGACTAGGGTGGCTGGAGTCTTTGGCAATTTTTATGGACCTTCCTCTGACACCGCCTGGTATAGATGTCCTGGATGGCAGGAAGCTTGGCCCCAGTGATGTACTTGATGATTTCAAGGTTTTACTGCTCACCTACATGACATGGACCTGCTCCTACGTACAGTATCTCTCCGATTTGGTCCTGCCGTACATACCTACATGTACGCTACGGTCACAAGATGCAGGCCTCCCTATTATCCACAGAATTTCTAAGCAAACAGCTAGAGGCAGGGCTTTCTCCTATAGAGCTCAATTTTTATTGAATGGTCTGCCTATCCATGTGAGAGACGCAGACTCATTCTCGACCTTTAAGTCTTTACTGAAGATTAATCTCTTCAGTAGGTCCTATGATTGAGTGTAGTCTGGCCCAGGGGTGCGAAGGTGAACAGCAAGGGCGGTTCGTCACTCCAGTACCTTGCTGTTCACCTTCGCACCCCTGGGCCAGACTACACTCAATCATAGGACCTACTGAGTGCGAAGGTGAACAGCAAGGCACTGGAGTGACGAACCGCCCTTGCTGTCTCTGCCTGGCCAGCTCCCCTCTCTCCACTGGGATTCTCTGCCTCTGACCCTATTATGGGGCTAAGTCACTGGCTTACTAGTGCTCTCCCATGCCGTCCCTAGGAGGGGTGTGTCACGTCGTGCCAGGCTTTTTTCGCTATACTCGACTTGAATGGGTTGTGTCACTGACATAATCTTCCTGTCAGGTTTTGCGCCCCCTCAGGCTCGTGCGGTGGAGGAGATCTTCGTGGGCTACACTCAGACTTGTCTTAGGGTAGTAAGTTGGTGGTCTGTTGATATCCCTCTAGTAGTGTGGGTGCTGTGCTTTGGCAAAGTGGGTGGGGTTATATCCTGCCTGGTTGGCACTGTCTGGAGGTATAGTCTGACAGGGCCACAGTGTCCCCCGACCCCCCCTGTCTCAGCCTCCAGTATCTATGCTGCAATAGTCTATGTGGTGGGGGGCTAGGGTCAGACTGTCCTATCTGGTGTAATTCTCCTGTCTTATCTGGTGTCCTGTGTGAACTTAAGTATGCTCCCTCTAATTCTCCCATCTTTCTCTCTCTCTCTCCCCTCCCGGAGGATCTGAGACCTAGGACCATGCCTCAAGACTACCTGGCCTGATGACTCCTGGATGTCCCCGTCCCCAGTCCACCTGGTCGTGCTGCTCCTCCAGTTTCAACTGTTCTGCCTGCAGCTATGGAACCCTGACCTGTTCACCGGACGTGCTACCTTGCTCCGGAGCTGCTGTTTTCGACCCTCTCTCTCCCTTTCTGTCTCTCTCTCTCTCTCTCCCTCCCTCTCTACCTCCCTGTCTACCGCACCTGCTGTCTCGACCTCTGAATGCTCGGCTATGAAAAGCCAACTAACATTTACTCCTGAGATGCTGACCTGTTGCATTCTCCACAACCACTGTAATTATAATTTGACCCTGCTGGTCATCTATGAACGTTTGAACATCTTGAAGGACGATCTGGCTTTAATGGTCATGTACTCTTGTAATCTCCACCCAGCACAGCCAGAAGAGGACTAGCCACCTCTCAGAGCCTGCTTCCTCTCTAGGATTCTTCCTAGGTTTCTGCCTTTCTAGGGAGTTTTTCCTAGCCACCATACTTCTACATCTACATTGCTTGCTGTTTGGGGTTTTAGGCTAGGTTTCTGTATAACCACTTTGTGACATCTGCTGATATTTGATTGATTAATCTATGCAGCCACCACCATTCTTGAAAATATAAAGAGTGGTACTCAATGATGTGTTGTGTTGGATTTGCCCCAAACATATATTCAGCTGTATTCAGGACAAAAAGTACATTTCTTTGTCACATCTTTTGCAGTATTACTTTGGTGCCTTGAATGCATGTTTTGGAATATTTTTATTCTGTACAGGCTTCCTTCGTTTCACTCTGTCATTCCTGTTAGTATTGTGGAGTAACTACAATGTTTTTGATCCATCCTCAGTTATCACCTATCACAGCCATTAAACTCTGTAATTGTTTTAAAGTCAACATTGGCCTCATGATGAAATCCCTGAGCGGTTTCCTTCCTCTCCGGCAACTGATTTAGGAAGGGTGCCTGTATCTTTATAGTGACTGGGTGTATTGATACACCATCTACAAATATGTGTCCTTCTTTGCATACAACGGTTCATAGGAAAACCTCCCTGGTCTTTGTGGTTGAATCTGTGCTTGAAATACACTTCTCGACTTAGGGACCCTACAGTTAACTGTTTGTCTGGGGTGCAGAGATGGGGTCCTCATTTAAAAATCATGTTAAACACTATTATTGCACACGTTGAGTCCATGCAACTTTTTATGTGACTTGTTAAGAAAATTTTTACTCCTGAAGTTATTTAGGCTTGCCATAACAAAAGGGTTGAATACTTATTGACTCAAGACATTTCAGCTTTTCATTTTTAATTAATGTGTAGGCCAGTGACACAAAATCTACATTTAATCCATTTTAAATTCAGGCTGTAACACAAGAAAATGTGGAAAAAGTAAAGGCGTGTGTCACACCCTGGCTCTGGGACTCTATATGTTGAGCCAGGGTGTGTTCATTCTATGTGGTTTATTTCTATGTTGGGGGTTCTGGTTTGTTGTTTTCTATGTTTGCCTTAGTGACTCCCAATCAGAGGCAACGAGTGTCAGCTGTTGGCTGGTTGTCTCTGATTGGGAGCCATATTTAACTGTCTGTTTTTCACTTTGTGTTTGTGGGTTTTTGTTCCGTGTTCGGTCTTTGTCACCGTGGACGTTACGAGTCATTTGTTGTTTTGTTCGTGCTTTAATTTAACAAAGTAATCATGTTCATTCATCACGCTGCGCATTGGTCTCTCCCTGACGATCGTGACAGCGTGTGAAAACTTTCTGAAGGCACTGTATGTATACTGAACAGAAATATAAACGCAACATGTAAAGTGTGGTTCCCATGTTTAATGAGCTGAAATAAAAGATCCCAGAAATTGTCCATACGCACAAAAAGCTTATTTCTCAGAAATATTGGGCACAAATTTGTTTACATCCCTGTTAGTGAGCATTTCTCCTTTGCCAAGATAATCCATCCACCTGACAGGTGTGGCATATCAAGAAGCTGATTAAACAGCATTATCATTACACAGGTGCACCATGTGCTGGGGACAAAAAAAGGCCACTCTAAAATGTGCCATTTTGTCACACAACACAATGCCACAGATGTGTCAAGTTTTTAGGTAGCGTGCAATTGGCATGCTGGCTGCAGGAATGTCCACCAGAGCTGTTGCCAGAGGATTTAATGTTCATTTCTCTACCATAAGCCGTTTTAGAGAATTTGGCAGTACGTCCAACCGGCCTCACAACCGCAGACCACCTGTAACCACACCAGCCCAGGACTTCCACATCCGGCTTCTTCACCCGTGGGAACGTCTGAGACCAGACAGCTGATGAAACTGTGGGTTTGCACAACTGAAACATTTCTGCACAAACTGTCAGAAACTGTCTCAGGAAATCTGATCTGCGGGCTCGTCATCCTCACCAGGGTCTTGACCTGACTGCAGTTCGGCTTCGTAACCGACTTCAGTGGGCAAATGCTCACCTTCAATGGCCACTGGCACGCTGGAGAAGTGTGCTCTTCACGGATGAATCCTGGTTTCAACTGTACCGGGCAGATGGCGTCGTGTGGGTGAGCAGTTTGTGTGGGCGAGCAGAGTGCCTCATGGTGGCGGTGGGGTTATGGTATGGGCAGGCATAAGCTATGGACAACGAACACAATTGCATTTTATCGATGGCAATTTGAATGCACAGAGATACCGTGACGAGATCATGAGGGAGTAAAATGGAAATGTGTCATTTCACTCCCTCCAATACTGCCCCTTGCAGGAGGTTTGTGCATGCTTGTGGCTGTCTGGCAGCAGTATGACTCTAGCCAGGTTCCCCCATGCCTCATATTACCTTATCTGGGTGGAACAGACCCTTCTCTTGACTGACCATTTTTTGTGTTGCTTTTTCATCCTATAATTGGAGAACAATTGCTTTCTGAGAGCAGTAGCTATATAGTCCTGATTTCGCTTAAAAAGGGCATTTCTCAGTAAATCAGGATTTGAAAGATTCTGGAGATTTAGATTCTAAAGATATAATGTAAGTAGGTATTATTGCTACAGGCACATTTAAGTTTGTATTTATTTTATCCTTATTTTACCAGGTAAGTTGACTGAGAACACGTTCTCATTTACAGTAACGACCTGGGGAATAGTTACAGGGGAGAAGAGGGGGGATGAATAAGCCAGCTGGAAGCTGCGGATGATTAGGTTGCCATGATGGTATGAGTGCCAGAGTGGACATTTAGCCAGGACATTGGGGTTAACACCCCTACTCTTACAATGAGTGCCATGGGATCTTTTAGTGACCACAGAGTGTCAGGACACCTGTTTAACGTCCAATCTGAAAGACGGCACCCTACACATGGCTGTGTCCCCAATCACTGTCCTGGGGCATTGGGATCTTTTTTTTTAGACCAGAGGAACGAGGGCCTCCTACTGGCCCTCCAACACCATCTGGTCTCTCATCCAGGGAACGACCAGAACAGACCGCGCTTAGCTTCAGAGGCAAGCCAGCAGTGGGATGCAGGGTGGTATGCTGCTGGAAAGTATTGTAGTATGAATAACACACCGTGTTCACATCCAACACCTTGCATTTGATAAAGGATGGGCACTTAGCTCTTGTATTGAATGTTGGCTGTGTATTTTCTGTACGGAGTTGTATTGTAGAACTGAAGAAACATTTGGTATTCGTTGATAGGGTAAGTGCCTGTTGACATAGCAGCGGCCTTGCTTATCAAGACGGAACATTTAATACCCCTGACATTCATTGAGGGTGATTCCTCATTCAAATAGAACATAGAAGACCATGATGATCCATTTAATCCATAGAAGGGTCCTTTGGAGGAAGGATTGTTGACATAACACAGAGGAGTCCGTAATAATTGGATCCCTTGATAAAGATGAGCAAAAAAGGAGCAAAAAAGGAAAACGCTGCACACTGCTGCTCATGCGCCCAGGTGATATTATTTTAACAATGTTTCGACCCTTAGGTCTTCATGAGGCATCTATATCCCTGGTGGGGTTGGAAGGTCCTATATATAGGGGCAGTATTCAGTGACATCACTTCCTGAAACAGGAGGTAAAAACATATAACAGGTTCAAAATATCAACATTGAATGTATCAAAATATATGACCATACACAAGGAATGTGATCAATATTTACAGTAATATATATACACAATATTCAAGTTGAAAACTAGTTGGAATTTGGTCAGTCCGCCCTGGCCAGACCAAATCTGAACCAATCATAGACGTCTATGTTTCACAAGTTTGAACAGCAAAAGAGAACAGAAGAGAACAGTACAGTACAGAACAGTACAATAAAGTAAAGTAAAGAAAGGTAGAGTACAGTACTGTACAGTAGAGTAGAGTTCAGTACAGTAGAGCACACTAGAGTAGAGTACAGTGTAATGTACTGTATTGTACTGTACTGAACCTATCTACATTACTGTACTGTACTGAACTCTACTGTGCTGTACTGTTCTGTACTGTATGTCCAAACTTGAAACATAGACATCTATGATTGTTTCAGATTTGGTCTGGTCCGGACCAACCAAATGTGGTCTTGTTTGGGGGCGGAGCTCATTACAATAATAGACTGTGTGTAGAATAATACCAACATATACAAAAGAAGGATATTGCATATTTCTACCTTTTGTGTACTTATTCAGGATACATCACCATGAATAGAATGATATTCATATCCATAATTGAAAAATCTAAACATGAATATTGAAAATATAGAATATATAATTTGGCAAAAATGTTATAGATATTGTTGAACATAATATACAACCTGCATTTTATACAGAGAAATTGGCATAGTAGGCAATGTAACCAATCACAGCTCTCCTTTTACTTGTATTATTGCACATCTTGCAAATCACCAGCAGACAGCGATATTTTCACATTCACTCTGTTGGTAATGCTTACAAATTGGATTATAACTCTGAAAGTAGCAGATGATACAAATGTTAAATACATGTCAAATACATGTCAACAATCCTTCCTCCAAAGGACCCTTCTATGGATCACATTTAGTGAAAATCCCCCAAATCATTGTATTTTTTTGTTCTAGCTTCATGAGGAATCACCCTAGGGCAAAATTTTTATTTCCGCCTAAATAGACATACCCAAATATAATGATTTTTCATGAGATGGCCATAAACAATTACTGGCAATGTCACATCTTTTTTGAACGGTCTGGCACTTATCTTTCTGGTAAAAATGGTTATAAATTGCTCAGGTGTACTCACTTTTGAGGACACAAGCTCAAGTACATAGTATTATGAAAATATGAAAAATAATCCATTATTTTTTTCCTATTCAACAAAAGTGGGGCAACAGGGCTTGAAATGACTGAAATGCTTTCTAAATATAGTAACAATCAAATTATAAACAAAGCTTTGAGGATTACCTTTAAAACATTTGTGTCATGGCACCGATGACAAATCCTTGGCACACAATAGTAGAGCAGATCAACAAAGGTATCTTTCCATCATCCTCTCATGGACATGGAAGTGGCTGACATTATTAGGACACAGCATTATTCTTAACAGAAGAGGATACGTTCAGCTTCCCTTTTAAAGGCCAGGTTGGGTTTTTATAATAAATTAATGAAATGCAAATCTGGTTATGCACTGCAACCCTCTTAGCAACCCTCTTAGCAAATGTATGGTACAGTTAACGGCCTTGTTGTTTTTATTTGCTCTTATTAACATTCCTTGAGATACAGAATGTCCCTCATAGTTTTTAAGGCCTGATTTCTAATGACACAGTGATGTGGCTGGTACAGTACAAGTCTAGATCTGAGGCTTGGGTTGGCTTTTTATTGCACCGGTCTGTTTGGCCTAGGGCATATTGATTAACAAATACACATTGATCCGTCGCCATCAGAGAAAAACCCTACACAGCACTCTATATGGATCTGTTTCAAACTGCATGAGGGACTGCTGTACCCTCACATTATTAACCGGACTGCTTTTTTCTTCAATTGGCCGTCATTCTAGTGCTATATACCCCATCACAGACAAATGGAAGGGGACCCTCCTGCACTGTATGTATCCACTGACACTGACATACAGGGCTCAAATACAAGTTAACTGCAGTGCGTTAAGCAGGCAAGTCCTGCCCACAACATGCTTTTAACAGATAACTACTAAACCATATCCATTATATCCCCTCAGCCCTCAACTCCAATTTGGTATGCAGTCCAATCTATGGTCAATATATGTCACAAAGATTAATGAGGCCTTAAGTATTTAACTTTCATTTTCTGGGGCACTCCGCAAGTATTTGTTCATGGTTCTTGAGCAGTCTCCATACACTACCATCCTCTTATGCTGCTTCTTAACTCACAACCGTGTTCTCAGGCAATATCCAAGGGCAGTTTTGAACACAACCAGGGGGTCTAAGTTTAAAGATTAGATCTATTCTTCCCACCTGCTCATTCTCCATGGTGATCTTTAGTCATTTTCCATTTCGTAGGAGAGTCTGAGTGTTATCTACATGACCCAATATGTTTTGTTGTATTTTGTATGGATGCGTTTGATGCATTTCAGACATTAAAGCTTCATCAATCACTTGAGATAAATCAATATTGTAATCTAGACTTAGAAAAATGGATGTGTGCCTACTTGTTCCCCCTTACTGAGCAATTTGCGGGTAACTATGTACAGTATGCATAGGAACCAGAGCAAAATAGCATGTACAGGAAGTTTTACAGCAATGCTAGTCAATGTGTGGACACCATTTTACATGTGCTATAGCATACATTATATTTCAGTCTAGCCAGTTGTGTGACAGATAGTACTGTACAACCTCAGCCACATTGGGACGTGAACGTCCCTGACACGTTGCTGATTAGTCATACTTGTTGATCCTCCATTCATCCAAAAAGGTTATGAATACGGTTATAAGGAATGAATAAACCACAATACCACCCTGTGCGAAAATGTACAGTAGCCTACTGGTAAAGACAGGGATAGTGCAGTATTGGCACTGTTATAGAGACAATCCACTAGAGGGCAGTGTTTAGTTTCCTTCCTCTCCATCTGTCATTATGTATAAAATAGGACTTTGGAAACATGAATAAATGTAATTATTCTACACAAACAATTACCACTTTATAGAGCTAGTCTTTTTTTTTAACAATCTTTATTAAGAGCTGTCATTTTTTTGTGAGGAATTGCAGTTTTATCAGACATTCTTTCTGTTTTGTCCTCTGTTATGGGCAAAGTTGAAAGACAGACAGTAGCCTACAGTATGGATGATTCTCAATGTTCCTCAGTAAAGGTTCAACTAATCTCTGTTGCTGAGTGATGTTGATTGTGAATAGCCAACATGTGTCAGTCTAGGGAACTCTATCAGGCTTGACTGTTGTAGAGATGAGAGAGAGAGAGCTGCCTGCTGTGCTGCACTGGCTCAATGAGAGAGACTGCTGCAAAGTCAAAGCGGTCTGGCTGAGGGTGATTCTGCACATTGAGGAGGACTGAGCAACAATGCCTGCCATCATGCCTTTCTAAATTTGCCAGCGAGCATCAGCCTATCTGTGTAGGACACGGTATGCTGGATCAGCACTTTGCTCTAACCCACTCTATTCTCCGGGCTAAGCACCTCCCCTCCTCATTTCTCCTCTCCTCTCTTATTCTCTCTTCCACTGTCTTTCTCTTTTATAATTTCACTAAGAGCCTACCATTCAATCAGAAGGGCCCAGCTTTTTTATTTAACTTTAGTAGGCAATTAAGTTAGCCTCTTTTCAATCAGCCTGACAAATATCCTCAGGAAGGAAGTGATTGTTAGCCAGCCAGGCAAACTAAACTGATGTCCTCATAGAGTTAGCAGCATCCCTAGAGTTCACCTTGATGTAAATACACGGCTAATAAATACTGTACATTATACACGCAACAATAGGATCCAAAGGATTGCCGCTTTAAATGCAGGCCGGGGATTGAGTTTATTAAGGGTCCCATTGTTGCCAGTTCCTCAACCTTGTTCTCATTACTGAATGTGCTCTGTGGCACTATTGGACTGATTACCTGGGCCTTGGTTTCTTCACTGCAGCAGAGGTCGTGAAGAGGGCACGACAAAACCTATTCCCCCTCAGGAGACTGAAAAGATTTGGCATGGGTCCTCAGATCCTCAAAAAGTTATACAGCTGCACCATCGAGAGCATCCTGACTGGTTGCATCACCGCCTGGTATGGCAACTGCTCGGCCTCCGACCGCAAGGCACTACAGAGGGTAGTGCGTACGGCCCAGAACATCACTGGGGCCAAGCTTCCTGCCATCCAGGACCTCTATACCAGGCGGTGTCAGAGGAAGGCCCTAAAAATTGTCAAAGACTCAAGCCACCCTAGTCATAGACAGTTCTCTCATAAGACTCCTGAACAGCTAATCATGGCTACCCGGACTATTTGCACTGCCATCCCACCCCACCCCATCCCCCTCTTTTACACTGCTGCTACTCTGTTTATTATTTATGCATAGTCACTTTAACTCTACATACATGTACATATGACCTCAATTACCTCGACTAGCCGGTGCCCATGCACATTGACTCTGTACCGATACGCCCCTCTATATAGCCTCCCTACTGTTATTTTATTTTACTGCTTTTTCTTTAGTTATTTGCTTTTATTTATTTTTATTTAATTAACACTTTTTTAATTTTACATTTTTCTTAAAAAAACTGCATTGTTGGTTAAGGGCTTGTAAGTAAGCATTTCACTGTAATGTCTACACCTGTTGTATTTGGCGCATGTGGCAAATAAAATTGTATTTTATTTTATTTGTTATATGCTTGTGTTATATGAGTTTGAATAACCGTTTTAATTCTGTTTCACTCTAAAACTGGTCTCAACGGGGTGTTTCGTTTTAGAGACTGTGTAGTCTTATTAGTGAAGTAGAATTTATGTTGTCAGTGTTCAAGACCTGTATTTCTGAATACACACTCTTAGGCCATATTTTGAAACTATCACTATGTGAAAATGTTACAAATTATTTGTGAGATAATATTTACAAGATCAACATGCCCTGAATTGGCTTCCACATCCCTCCCTCTTCTGCAGGGCCCAGATTGAGCCTGGTCATCACCTCTGACCTTCAAGTGAATCACTGAGTGCTCCGGGCACCGCTGTGCCACTCAATAAACACTGCAGTTAAATCCACTGCAGTTACACCCTGCCAGATGTGTGGGGACTCTGTGGTCACTGATGGGGTCACAGTCAGACTCTTATGGGGACATGGTCAGATACACAGAACCGGTTGGGCTATTGTAGGGGCATAAGTTTATCTGATGAGATCACATACAGTTGAAGTCAGAAGTTTACATACACCTTAGCCAAATACATTTTAACTCAGATTTTCATAATTCCTGACATTTAATCCTAGTAGAAATTCCCTGTCTTAGGTCAGTTAGGATCACCACTTTATTTTAAGAATGTGAAATGTCAGAATAATAGTAGAGAGAATTATTTATTTCAGCTTTTACTTATTTCATCACATTCCCAGTGGGTCAGAAGTTTACATACACTCAATTAGTATTTGGTAGCATTGCCTTTAAATTGTTTAACTTGGGTCAAACGTTTCGGGTAGCCTTCCACAAGCTTCCCACAATAAGTTGGGTGAATTTTGGCCCATTCCTCCTGACAGAGCTGGTGTAACTGAGTCAGGTTTGTAGGCCTCCTTGCTCGCACACACTTTTTCAGTTCTGCCCACAAATGTTCTATAGGATTGAGGTCAGGGCTTTGTGATGGCCACTCCAATACCTTGACTTTGTTGTCCTTAAGCCATTGTCCATTTGGAAGACCCATTTGCGACCAAGCTTTAACTTCCTGACTAATGTCTTGAGATGTTGCTTCAATATATCCACATAATTTCCCTTCCTCATGATGCCATCTTTTTTGTGAAGTGCACTAGTCCCTCCTGCAGCAAAGCACCCCCACAGCGTGATGCTGCCACCCCCGTGCTTCATGGTTGGGATGGTGTTCTTCGGCTTGCAAGATACCCCCTTTTTCCTCCAAACATAACGATGGTCATTATGGCCAAACAATTATATTTTTGTTTCATCAGACCAGAGGACATTTCTCCAAAAATTACGATCTTTGTCCCCATGTGCAGTTGCAAACCGTAGTCTGGCTTTTTTATGGTGGTTTTGGAGCAGTGGCTTCTTCCTTGCTGAGCTGCCGTTCAGGTTATGTCGATATAGGACTCATTTTACTGTGGATATAGATACTTTGTACCTGTTTCCTCCAGCATCTTCACAAGGTCCTTTGCTGTTGTTCTGGGATTGATTTGCACTTTTCGCACCAAAGTACGTTCATCTCTAGGAGACAGAACGCGTCTCCTTCCTGAGCGGTATGATGGCTGTGTGGTCCCATGGTGTTTATACTTGCGTACTATTGTTTGTACAGATGAACATGGTACCTTCAGGCGTTTGGAAATTGCTCCCAAGGATGAACCAGACTTGTGGAGGTCTACAATTGTTTTTCTGAGGTCTTGGCTGATTTATTTTGATTTTCCCATGATGTCAAGCAAAGAGGCACTGAGTTTGAAGGTAGGCCTTGAAATACATCCACAGGTACACCTCCAATTGACTCAAATGATGTCAATTAGCCTATCAGAAATGTCTAAAGACATGACATCATTTTCTGGAATTTTCAAAGCTGTTTAAAGGCACAGTCAACTTAGTGTATGTAAACTTCTGACCCACTGGAATTATAACAATTGTTGGAAAGATTACTTGTGTCATGCACAAAGTAGATGTCCTAACCGACTTGCCAAAACTATAGTTTGTTAACAAGAAATTTGGTTGAAAAAGTGGTTGAAAATGTCAAGGTTCTGATGTGGATGCGGTGGTGGAGTCAAGCGCAGGACACAGAGGAATAGTCAAGACGACTTTACTAATACCTCTCAAGGTACACACAAAAATAACAGCCTCCAAAACACAAGAGGTGTAACAAATACGCGAGTGCGAATATCCCACAAAAGCCAAAGACACAGAACCTAAACATACAAGACAGGCGGACAATAACACACAAAATGCAAACCTAATACAGGGGAACTTATAGGAGACATAATCAAGACAGAATACGAGACAGGTGCACCAACTAGACATAACCAAACAAACATCGAAAACATCAAGCGGTAGTAGCTAGTACTCCGGGGACGACGAATGCCGAAGCCTGCCCGAGCAAGGAGGAGGAGCAGCCTCGGCGGTCTCCGTGACAGAAAAAGTGGTTGAAAAACGAGTTTTAATGACTCCAACCTAAGTGTATGTAAACTTCCGACTTCAACTGTAGTCATGTTAAGGAAGAACTCAGGGCCCTAGCTATGCCATCCAGGTCAACCCCAATCATTCCGGTAACTTTTAAAAAATTCCCAGTTTCCAGAATTCCCTGTTGAAACCCTGCTCAGGTTTGAATCAACATTTTTCAATCAGAAGTGTTTCTCCTGTGTTTCTCCATAACTATTAACCTTTACTATTAACCTCTATGACGACATAACTGATTCCAACGCTGTCCAGATCGGCAGACCTCACTTGTGGCTAATCTTTATGGGTTGTTTCTATCAAACCTGAGCTCTCCCGTAGGAGTTAAAATAATGAGAGAGACACTTTATCAAATGACTAACAACCAAACCTTGCCACCCCCCCAAAATGTTTTTTTTTCCAGTGACTCAGTTTCTGCGATTCCAATTCCCTAAATAGTTCCGCCTCGTTGGAAAAGAGAGATAATGAAAAAGTACCCCACTTTTGAGGAAAGCGTCTTTCATCACAATGTTGTAGCAGCATTATGCAAACCAGATCGCTCTCTTCCGTTCCCTTTCTTTCCCTGACCTTATTATCAGGCAATGTGATCCTATGGGACATGATGCCTTAATCAAAACAACCCTCTAGTGCTGTGAAACCTGTGCTAATCTAAAAAGATGCTTATTTCTAACCAGGTAACACAGAATCATCCAGGGACGCTAGAGAGCAGCCAGGCAGCGACCCAGCAGAACCAGGAAATGAGAGCGGGATTTAAATGGAGAGAACCATGCAGATTTGTATTACTTTGTTGTGCCATATTTTTCCCAAAAAATAAGCATAAACAGACTCTCTTTCAACTCACTTAAAAAATATAAATATATAATAATATACAGTAGCTATGTGCAGAGAGATGGATACAGTTACAATATGAAGTGAATCACTGAAGCATAGCATACTGCAGGTTCTGCCCTGTATATTCCAGCTGTGTCACCTGTTCCACAGAGGAAAGGGATCCTGTAGAAGTGTAAACAGGTCATGACACAGGGACCCACCTCTGCCACCGTAGCCTTGCTCCCATACTTTACATTGCTTCATTTAGCATTCACCACACTTCCACCCACAAACCCACCATAGTTCACTATCTATTCTACTCTTCACAATTCCTTCTTCTCACCACCATCACCGTTGAATCTCACTTTGTCACTAATTTCCTCTCTCTCTATCTCTCTGGTTCATTCACACGGGCAGGCAGGCAGGCCCCTCCAGCCATGCAGGCAGCAGACAGAGCATACGGACGCATGGTGATGTGATGTATGTGAGTAGATGTGACTGGGGAGAATGGGCTAGGATGGAAGAATCCTATTTCCACCAGGGAATCACTCATCCCTGATAGCAGCATTGGCTGTCTGATACAGTCTGCATAGGCTTTCACTGGGCCGGGAGAGAGACCTTCCTCTCCTATCCGGAAACCCATTTCACACACGCTAAGCGTAATTTATTATGTATGACATGCTTGGCTGACAGAAATGGATGGCTACGAGTCATTCTTTAGTAATTCTGTCTTCTCCTTATAAAACATTATGGGGAAACATCTAGGCGGCTAGAAGACAGAGAAAATGAAAGCAACAGCTCTGGCAGGACCAACAAATGAGGCAGAAAAAAAGAAACAGGAAGAGTATTTGAAAAAGATTGTATTGGCAATGGTAATAGAAGTGGCAAATACACTGTAGCATAGGGAAAACATTGTTGAAACCAATAGGCCCTCTGTCTCTGTCATTTTGGTGGGTAGTATTTGGGCTGCACTGTATACCCATAGTTAATAGTGACATGTTTACATAACATTCTGCTCCCTCATTAGTCCTCCTAATTAAAATGTCTGTGATACTTAAACTTCCTGTAGGTCCCTGCACTCTGGTAGCGGAAGAAGCATCCCTTTAGATTTAATGTGTCCTCTCTGGGGACTCATGGCAACAAAATCGATATCATGTTTATATTTTAAATTTTTTATAAAAACTCAGCAAAGTTGTATTATAGAGATGGACCTTACAAATGGCTATGCACCAAATGTTGATCATGTTATGATAGAAAAAACTGTGCTTCAAGGTACCCAAACCACTCAACATCTCCACCACTCACTCCAGTAAATAAGGACTACATTCAACCCCCCCTTGATATCTACGGAGGAAATCGTAGCTCTCCCATTCCCTTTGAACACCAGTGTGGGTGAGAGCTTAAAAAAGGATTCTGTTGATATCCTCCTCTAACCATTTTTCTAAAAGTTAATATATTCACTTAATCCTCCCAAATTCTCTAAATTGGCTCTCCTCAGATTGTGTGGTGAAATGAGCCATATGGAAGTTATAAACAGCTCCAGAACTATGGGCTAATTCTGCTTGACCTCAACTTGACCTGAGGAAAAAATCAGACAATTATGGAGGATGTGGATTGGCTGAAAAATTATATCAACATATTTAAATCAAGAAACATACAATGGGCTCATTTATGTTTTCATGATCAGGCTGAGATAATAATATAAAATCCAGTATCTGCTGTGCTTGTTTATTAAATACACTCCGATATGGAATAGGAACAGCCTACAGCTATTCTGTAACTAGGGTTCTTAACCATCCATCACCACAGACAGTCTCTTGTCTTCTCTTATGTAAGAAATGACCAGAATGCAAAATTATTTTTGAGGGGAGATTTGTTATATTTAGTGTTTTAACAACAACAACAACAACAACAACAACAACAACAACAACCACAACATCATCCATGACTTTCACCCCTCCCCTGTACTTCCTCATTTCCTTCTATTCACACCTCATTTAATCCTCTCTATTTATGTCTGTTCTATTTAATAGTGTATTTTCCCCCCAGCAGTCCTTATTACTGTAGCTTGTTAACCTGCAGCCGTCCAAGATTGCTCTCCCGTTAATTACCTTTCAATTTCAATATATTATTTTGTCAAATTCAATTCAAATATGATTGATATGTTGGCTAAGCAGCATCATAGAGTGTTTTGGCTGAATAGATCAGGACATCTGCATGCTCCTCTTGATGAAGTTCTATTTATTCATTTTGTTAGTTGGCTCTCTGACATTTTGTGTGTGATTCAAGCCCTCATGAAGCAGGCAACTGTTTCTCAATTCAACATAGCCCTTACAAAAAATGATTTGTTGTGGCAAACGTCCCGCAAGTTTGTAGCAAATTTGCTGCAAACTAAATAGTGTGCCACAAAATGTTGCCAGAAGTTTGCAAATGTATGCCACTAGTGAATCTGCGGCAAACCTTTGGCAACAATAATATGTATTGCCACCAGTGGTGGTTGGTGCCATTTAAGATGAGGAAGGACGGCCTTATTTCTATTACAGCATATTGGATGACTGTCATTCATATCCATTCACCCAGCTCAATTTAACATTGATAGGTTTAGGCTACTACATAACACTCTCATTTTCCCTATACCCATCACGATGTTGCTAAAACCTAGCCTTTGAATGAAAGTTTACAACGTAGGTGCACAGGTCGAGATACAGTTGAAGTCAGAAGTTTACATACACTTAGGTTGGAATCATTAAAACTCGTTTTTCAACCACTCCAAACATTTATTTTTAACAAACTATAGTTTTGGCAAGTCGGTTAGGACATCTACTTTGTGCATGACAAAGGTAATTTTTCCAACAATTGTTTACAGACAGATTATTTCACTTATAATTCACTGTATCACAATTCCAGTGGGTCAGAAGTTTACATAGACTAAGTTGACTGTGCCTTTAGAAGCTTCTGATAGGCTAATTGACATAATTTGAGTCAATTGGAGGTGTACCTGTGGATGTATTTCAAGGCCTACATTCAAACTCAGTGCCTCTTTGCTTGACATCATGGGAAAATCAAAAGAAATCAGCCAAGACCTCAGAAAAATGTTTGTAGACCTCCACAAGTCTGGTTCATCCTTGGGAGCAATTTCCAAACGCCTGAAGGTACCACGTTCATATGTACAAACAATAGTACGCAAGTATAAACACCATGGGACCACGCAGCCGTCATACTGCTCAGGAAGGAGACGCATTCTGTCTCCTAGAGATTAACGGACTTTGGTGCGAAAAGTGCAAATCAATCCCAGAACAACAGCAAAGGACCTTGTGAAGATGCTGGAGGAAACAGGTACAAAAGTATCTATATCCACAGTAAAATGAGTCCTATATCGACATAACCTGAAAGGCCGCTCAGCAAGGAAGAAGCCACTGCTCCAAAACCGTCATAAAAAAGCCAGACTACGGTTTGCAACTGCACATGGGGACAAAGATCGTACTTTTTGGAGAAATGTCCTCTGGTCTGATGAAACAAAAATAGAACTGTTTGGCCATAATGACCATCATTATGTTTGGAGGAAAAAGGGGGTACTTGCAAGCCGAAGAACACCATCCCAACCGTGAAGCACGGGGGTGGCAGCATCATGCTGTGGGGGTGCTTTGCTGCAGGAGGGACTGGTGCACTTCACAAAATAGATGGCATCATGAGGAAGGAATATTATGTGGATATATTGAAGCAATATCTCAAGACATCAGTCAGGAAGTTAAAGCTTGGTTGCAAATGGGTCTTCCAAATGGACAATGACCCCAAGCATACTTCCAAAGTTGTGGCAAAATGGCTTAAGGACAACAAAGTCAAGGTATTGGAGTGGCCATCACAAAGCCCTGACCTCAATCCTATAGAACATTTGTGGGCAGAACTGAAAAAGTGTGTGCGAGCAAGGAGGCCTACAAACCTGACTCAGTTACACCAGCTCTGTCAGGAGGAATGGGCCAAAATTCACCCAACCTATTGTGGGAAGCTTGTGGAAGGCTACCCGAAACGTTTGACCCAAGTTAAACAATTTAAAGGCAATGCTACCAAATACTAATTGAGTGTATGTAAACTTCCGACCCACTGGGAATGTGATGAAATAAATAAAAGCTGAAATAAATCATTATCTCTACTATTATTCTGACATTTCACATTCTTAAAATAAAGTGGTGATCCTAACTGACCTAAGACAGGGATTTTTTACTAGGATTAAATGTCAGGAATTGTGAAAAACTGAGTTTAAATGTATTTGGCTAAGGTGTATGTAAACTTCCGACTTCAACTGTACATTTTAGTAATCAAGTTGACAGACATTGACACATTCAATACCGCCTTGCACAATCTTGCCTGCATCTAACTGATCTAGAGTTTCTATTGGACAAATGTAGATATGTTTATCCCCCTTTCGTTCAGTTTGCTTCCGTTTAATAAACATTTTTCAACAGAATAGGCGAAATGAATACACCCCTGATCACACGCAAACACAGTTGACTTTCATAGCAGCCACATACAAACAGCATGATCCCTTTAATCTTTTGATAATTTCTTCTCGCATCTATACGCTCTCCTCCTCTCACATTTTCCCTTCACTTGTGGACTTCGGTGCACAACACATCAGATGTCTGTGACCAGTCGAAAAAACCTTTCCAAGCCAAACCTTCATATCATAACCGCTAACTGCTACACTCAGCCTACATCGTTGTCACCATATTAGCTAACGTCAAGTTAGCATAGCTACTAGAACTAACACGTTAGTAAACCCGCTACAATCATGCAGTACAGTGTACAGTTAGCAAGCAGTTTAGCAGTTACACTGGCGGGCCCCGGTGGCAATAAATGTATAAAACCAAAAGCTTACTTTGACTTGGAAGAGTTCCAGTGTTGGATAGCCATAGCCAACTAGGTAACATAGCATCCCTCTCTGTTTGAGCCGGATGTTTGAGTAGGCTAAACTAGATAGCTGATTTCGCTAGCTAAGTAAGTGAAAATGAAAGTTAAAGAAATTGAAAATATATAGCTAGCTCTCTCTTTCTCTCTCTCGCTCTTGCTTCTCCTTCATTTTTGAAGAAATTAATTTGTTAAAACTGTTCAACTATTGTCTTTCTCTCTCTTTGAGTAAACTACTCACCACATTTTATGCACTGCACTGCATAGTAGATACTAGCTGTCATAATTACTGTGTAAGTCTATGGAAGGGGGTGAGAACCACGAGCCTCCTAGGTTTTGTATAGAAGTCAATGTACCCAGAGGAGGACAGAAACTAGTGCTACCTTACAGAGTGCTGTTGAGGCTACTTTAGACCTTCATTGCAAAACAGTGTGTTTTAATAAATTATTTGGTGGAATGTGAATATATTTAGTATAGTTTTATCTAAAAATTATAACTTTTTTAATGTTTCACTATTTTTATTTTTATGAAATCCACTAGTGGCAAAAAACTATTCTCTCAAGATTCTATTTGAATCTGTGGCAAACCTGTGGCAACAATATTTATTTCCAGTAGTGGATAACCGTTTACCAGAAGCCGTTTCTGGTGAACACATGAGTTCCAAGACCAGTAATCTGTTGGAAAATGAAAACCAAGCAATCTAGCTAAGCTAGGCTACCTACTGAAGTTGTCCGGTGAGTGTTTAACTTATTCATAAAACTGAAACACATGTAGTTGCAATATCAGTTTCGATCTGTCAGCAACACTGACTGGCTAAATAGCTAGTTAGCTAGTGGCTAGTTCTATTTTATTTAATTACATTTTCTCCCCCCAGCAGTCCTTATTAGCATGTTAACCTGCAGCCATCTAAGATTGCTCTCCCGTTAATTGGTTTTCAATTTCAGGATATTATTTTGTCAAATTCAATTAAAAATATGATTGATATGTTGGCCACCCAACATCATAGATAGTTAGAGACAGTGTTTTGGCTGAATAGATCAGGGCATCTGCATGCTCCTCTTGATGAAGTTCTATTTCTTCATGGTGTTAGTTGGCTCTCTGACATTTGTGTGTGATTCAAGCACTCATGAAGCTGGCAACAGTTTTTCAATTCAACATAGCTATTGTATGAAGCATGTTGAAACCATTTACCATTAGCATGCTCATCTTTGTTTCTTTTACATCACATTGTAGTGGAAGGCATACATATTAATGTCTACTGGAGGAGACAGATAAAATAAACATTATTGTTTAATATTCAATGTTATGGTCATGCCAGTGTCACCATCTCAGCTTCTGCTCTTATGCTTTTGAGCCATTGAACAGTCCTTAGAGATGCACTTAGAGTATTGTAACCTTGCATGGTTTAAAGCTTGAGGGTAATGATGCTGTGTCTTACATCAGATAGCGTGACTTACTTGACGCTCGTCCCTCAGTACAGGTGGAATCGATGCGCTATCTGACGTAAGACAATGGGTAATAATGATCTTTAGTAGAGAATCCTCAACATTTTGTGCCAACTAATCAGAGCGATGGTTGGAGTACCTCTTCCAGGGAGGGTAATTTAGGTCATATACTATGTTATTTACAGCCGAGACTTACTTCCAACCTACAAAGAAACCTTCTATAGTGCCCTTGGGAAATTTTTCTGAAAGAATGCTGTAGTTACTGTTTTCTGGTGTGTTTGTAATGGCTGATACAGTATATCAATAGCAGGATGGGGAAGGTAGGGTCTGACAAGAGTAGCTCTGACAAGAGTAGCTGTGATAGGAACAGACTTAAGATGTTTATCACACTAACTCATCTGTAAAGCAGCCTTTCAGTGGGTCTAAGCACCAGATTCATATTCCTGATAGGTGTTTGCTAGTGCAGAAGCTCTCTGTGTGTACTACTGTGTAGCCTGCTGTGGAATGACATAATTAACGTGCACATACGCACGCGAGCACACACACCCTACAGTGCATTACATATCCTGAGGCCAACCAAATTCAAGGAAGAGGATGAGTAAGTCATAAGAGTCCTATACTGTAGAAGTAGCATTGCAAAGCTACCGGTAGTTCACCAAAGTTTACGTAATTTTGGTAATTAACAGAAAATCTATGGCAATCTATCGTAACTTTGGTAATTTATACTTCAATAACTTACAAATGTTTTATTCATATATAGTATAGATTTTTTTTATCTCTCCATATTGTCCAGGAGTTTCTAATAGATAGACCATATGGTTCAAAAGGAAATAGCCTAATTCATTTTAAAAAGCATCTAATCAACAGTGGCATTATTTTAAATTAACTCTGCAACTCTTCAAACTATTTACTTTTTTCACAACTGCCACCAGTTTGACGACAAAAAACATACAACAAATACACACTGACAGAGTTAAATATATAATAGTGTGTAAAAAAAAATATAAGGAGTATTTCATTCTGAAACCCTCATATTGAACACCAATGGTATTCACCAAGTTGATGGTTTATATTTAGGATAATGTTTTACAGCTTTGTCATTATATATATATATATATATTTTATCATCTTATTTAATTATTTCATATAGTTTACATGTGATAAGGCCACACAGAGGGCCAGACAAAATACAGACACCTGTACAAATCTGAAGTACCCAAAAGGGCCACTAGATGTCTTGTGACATATTACATCAAATCCTTGAAAGATACCAAAATTCTGGTAGTTTACTGGTAAACTTCGAAAGTTTCCAGTAATATACCCTCCCTTTGCAACCCTATGTAGGAGGGAGTAGGCTGTAGCATTAACCTCTACTGTGGATCTATCCATCCAACTATACAGAATACACAATATATTGTGATCTACCTCTGTTGAACATCCATTCAACTGACTGGATGTAAATGGTCTTCGCATGGGCCTGTATTAATGACCTGTTTATCTGAAATCTCAATGCCACAGGATATGATGTACTGGTACGGTACATCCCACAGTCGTTTCCTACCACTTACAATTTTTCAACAGATCATGGTCATAAAATCTATCATTTGATTGCTTCAGATGGAAGAGATGACATGCCATTGCTCAAAGGCCCACCCTGGTGGCGCTGGGTTGTAAACAACCCTTTCCTTTGACCTTGCTGCAGGTTGATGCTTTGGCCACATGTCCCCTCGCTGAATGTTGCCCTCCACCATCAAGTCACCCTTCAACCTAGTTTGGTCGCTTTCATTTTACGTGGAACCAGATAAAACATTTTAAACTGCAGGTACCACAAATTACAACAGTTATTTATACACAGAATCCAGAGTGCTGTAAACAAGGCCTTCATTGTAAAAAATACATTCAGAACTGGCCCATTTTGTCTGGTACATTCAGGAATGTGTTGAAATACCAAAAATGATTATGCTGTATTCAGCCAGTGACTACAGATGTAGAATCTTACTTTGAGTCAGTTTGCTACAGCAGGAAAATAAATTCTCAGCAACAAAAGAGTGGTCAAATTAAGATCCTACATATGTAAGTAGCCAGCAAGGGTGGAAGTAAGGAATTACAAATACTCTTGCTACTGTAAATGAGTAGCTTTCCCGAGTACTTGTACTTTGAGTATTTTTCAAAGTCAGTAATTTTACTTTTACTTAAGTACTGTATGTTTTAAATTAAGTATTGTACTTCACTACCTTTTCAAAACCATCCGTTACAGAGTACAATTTTGTTGGCTATCCATAACAGTAGATCATGAGGGAACGGAAAGTTTGCGAGAGCCCCTCGGAGACAGAAAAAAGCTACTCATCTTTGTTTAGTCTTTGACCAATTAAATCAAATTTCACGCATCGGGCCAATACAGGCCAATCAAATCAAGCTGTATATATGGTCGGAAGATTTTCAAATAGGCAAAAATAATTTGTTTAGTTTGATTATTTTTTTTGTTGTAGTTTAGTTTGAGTTTGAGGTTTTTATCAAAGCGGTGTGTGTGAAAACAATGGAGATGGAGGATAGTGTTACCAGTTCTCCTTCAAGCACAGGAGGAGTGATGCAATGCAAGCTTTGCTTACTCAGTATGGTGGAGGTGGCAGCCTAGAAAAACTCTGCCTTGAACTTGAGGAAACATTGTAGAGGTAAGATAACTAACGTTAGCTAGCTATGAATGATCAAAAATGACGCAATGGATGGCTTTAGCCGCTGGTTTAGCTAGCTGTCTTATTGTCTAACTTATGTAAATTAGGATAACGTTAATCTAAAAGCCGGAGACTCAGTAAGTCTAACTGTGCATACAACTGTGTGAGTCTACACAATAGGTACAGCTAGACATGGACTCATCTCAATATTAGACAACTTTTTAGGTCTGAGAACATCTGACAAACTCACTTCAGTCTCAGTATCTGAGAATAACAAGTATGGAAAGTCTGTGTTTGGGCTATTGTAATGTCAGTGATATGAAGTTGCCACCTAAATGTAACAATGACGCTGTGAGTCGAGAAGCAGGTGCAGGTGAAACGTTTAATAAAACAACAAATATGAAACGAGACAGCGTAACAGTGGCAATATAGCATGGACACAGGAACAATACAGACTGAGGATAAAACGTAAAGGAGGGACATATAAAGGGGAGGTAATGTGGAAGGTAATGGAGTCCAGGTGTGAATCATAATGATCTGTAGGTGCGCGTAATGATGGAATCCCAAGACCGGTGGTTAGTATTCCGGCGACGTCGCACACCGGAGGGGAGGAGCAGGAGTAGACGTGACACTAAAGCTGAATTTGCTGAAATATTCAATATGTGTATGTTGTGTTTTTGTAACTATACAGGATTGGTCTACCTGCATCATCTTGACACAATGACAGAGGGCGAGACAGAGCAACAGAGGCACCATTCTTCTGATTAAGAGGATTTCTCCTCATCACTGATGCCCAAAGGTCACCAGGTACAGGGGAGCTGGATGGGTACCTTGCCTGTGTCAGACAAGAAGAAGAAGATGGCGCCGACAGAGCAACTTTGCAGTATTTTGTTTTTTTGTGTGTTATTTCTTACATTATTAGCCCAGAAAGTTTTTTTGTTGTTCGTACCCCCCAGGGCAATTGAACTCATCCCAGAGGCTGCTCCAAGACGCTGCCGGCGGAGAAGAGTGGAGTGGACTTCTAGTCCAACTCAGGAGGCGTGCACACCATCCACCGCTTCCGAGTATATTACTCGCTAATGTTCAGTACCTGGACAAAAAAGTAGAAGAGCTCAGGGCGAAGATCTCCTTCCAGAGAGACATCAGGGACTGTAACAAACTCTGTTTCATTGAATCATGGCTCTCTCCGGATAAACTGCCCCCATCCATACAGCCAGATGGGTTCTCAGTATATCGCGCAGACAGGAATAAAGAACACTCCTGGAAGAAGAAAGGCAGTTGTGTGTGTTTCATGATTAACTACTCATGGTGTGATTGTGATAACGTACAGGAACTCAAGTCCTTTTGTTCACCCGACCCAGAATACCTCACAATCAAATGCAGACCGTATTACCTCCCAAGATAATTCTCTTCGGTTATAGTCACAGCCGTGTATATTCCCCCTCAAGCCGATACCACGACGGCCCTCAAGGAACTACAATGGACTTTGTGCAAACTGGAAACCACATATCCTGAGCATATATTGTAGCTGGGGATTTTAACAAAGCAATCTTTGAGGAAAACGCTACTGAAGTTCTATCAACACATTGCCTGTAGTACTCGTGCATCAAAAAATCTCGACCATTGCTACTCCCCCTTCCGGGATGGCTACAAGGCCCTCCCCCGCCCTCTCTTCGGCAAATCTGATCACGAATCCATCCTGCTCCTCCCTGCCTATAGGCATGAACTCAAACAGGAAGTACCCGTGCTAAGGTCTATTCAACGCTGGTCTGACCAATCGGAATACATGCTTCAAGATTGTTTTGATCACGCGGACTGGAATATGTTCCGGGTTGCCTCTGAGAACAACATTTACGTATACACGGACACGGTGACTGAGTTCATCAGGAAGTGTATAGGGATGTTGTTCCCACTGTGACTATTAAAACCTACCCAAATCAAAAACTGTAGATAGATGGCAGCATTCGAGCACCATCGCATTTAACCACAGCAAGGTGACTGGGAATATGATCAAATTCAAACACTGTAGTTATTCCCTCCGTAAGGCAATCAAACAGGCAAAACGTCAGTAGAGAGACAAAGTGGAGTCGCAATTCAACGGCTCAGACACGAGACGTATGTGGTAGGGTCTACAGTCGTGGTCAAACGTTTTGAGAATGACACAAGTATTGGTCTTCACAAAGTTCGCTGCTTCAGTGTTATGAGATATTTTTGTCAGATGTTACTATGGTATACTGAAGTATAATTACAAGCATTCCATAAGTGTCAAAGGCTTTTATTGACAATTACGTTAAGTTTATGCAAAGAGTCAATATTTGCAGTGTTGACCCTTCTTTTTCAAGACCTCTGCAATCCACCCTGGCATGCTGTCAATTAACTTATGGGCCACATCCTGACTGATGGCAGCCCATTCTTGCATAATCAAGGCTTGGAGTTAGTCAGAATTTGTGGGGTTTTGTTTGTCCACCCGCCTCTTGAGGATCGACCACAAGTTCTCAATGGGATTAAGGTCTGGGGAGTTTCCTGGCCATGGACCCAAACTTTCGATGTTTTGTTCCCCGAGCCACTTAGTTATCACTTTTGCCTTATGGCAAGGTGCTCCATCATGCTGGAAAAGGCATTGGTCATTACCAAACTGTTCTTGGATGGTTGGGAGAAGTTGCTCTCGGAGGATGTGTTGGTACCATTCTTTATTCATGGATGTGTTCGTAGGCAAAATTGTGAGTGAGCCCACTCCCTTGGCTGAGAATCAACCCCACACATGAATGGTCTCAGGATGCTTTACTGTTGGCATGACACAGGACTGATGGTAGCGCTCACCTTGTCGTCTCCGGACAAGGTGTTTTCCGGATGCCCCAAACAATCGGAAAGGGGATTCATCAGAGAAAATGACTTTACCCCAGTCCTCAGCAGTCCAATCCCTGTACCTTTTGCAGAACATCAGTCTGTCGCCAATGTTTTTCATGGAGAGAAGTGGCTTCTTTGCTGCCCTTCTTGACACCAGGCCATGCTCCAAAAGTCTTCGCCTCACTGTGCGTGCAGATGCACTCACACCTGCCTGCTGCCATTCCTGAGCAAGATCTGCATTGGTGGTGCCCCGATCCCGCAACTGAATCAACTTTAGGAGATGGTCCTGGCGCTTGCTGGACTTTCTTGGGCGCCCTGACGCCTTCTTCACAACAATTAAAACTTTTTGTGCAAAGCAATGATGACGGCACGTGTTTCCTTGCAGGTAACCATGGTTAACAGAGGAAGAACAACGATTTCAAGCACCACCCTCCTTTTAAAGCTTCCAGTCTGTTATTCTAACTCAATCAGCACGACAGAGTGATCTCCAGCCTTGTCCTCATCAACACTCTCACCTGTGTTAACGAGAGAATCACTGACATGATGGCAGCTGGTCCTTTTGTGGCAGGGCTGAAATGCAGTGGAAATGTTTTTTTTGGGATTAAGTTCATTTTCATGGCAAAGAGGGACTTTGCAATTAATTGCAATTCATCTGATCACTCTTCATGACATTCTGAAGTATATGCAAATTGCCATCATCTAAACTGAGGGAGCAGATTTTGTGAAAATTAGTATTTGTGTCATTCTCAAAACTTTTGACCACGACTGTACAGTGTCTACAGACAATCACGGACGGCATCCCTAGCCGCGTCCTCAGAGCATGCGCAGACCAGCTGGCTGGAGTGTTTACAGACATATTCAATCTCTCCCTATCCCAGTCTGCTGTCTCCACTTGCTTCAAGATGTCCACTATTGTTCCTGTACCCAAGAAAGCAAAGGTAACTGAACTAATTGACTATCGCCCGTAGCACTCACTTCTGTCATCATGAAGTGCTTTGAGAGTGTAGTTAAGTATTATATCA
Source organism: Coregonus lavaretus (assembly GCF_964263955.1). Lineage (NCBI taxonomy): Eukaryota > Metazoa > Chordata > Actinopteri > Salmoniformes > Salmonidae > Coregonus > Coregonus lavaretus. Next base: position 19,424,347 of record NC_140018.1, on the reverse strand, counting down.
CCTCCATCTTACCTGACATCCTAGTCCTACTTAAATTTGCATTCCGCCCCAATAGATCGACAGACGATGCAAAAACCATCGCACTGCACACTGCCCTATCCCATCTGGACAAGAGGAATACCTATGTAAGAATGCTGTTCATTGACTATAGCTCAGCCTTCAACACCATACTACCCTCTAAGCTCATCAAGCTCAGGGCCCTGGGTCTGAACCCCGCCCTGTGCAACTGGGTCCTGGACTTCCTGACGGGCCGCCCCCAGGTGGTGAAGGTAGGAAACAACACCTGCACTATGCTGATCCTCAACACAGGGGCCCCACAAGGGTGCGTGCTCAGCCCCCTCCTGTACTCCCTGTTCACCCATGACTGCGTGGCCATGCACGCCTCCAACTCAATCATCAAGTTTGCAGATGACACAACAGTAGTAGGCCTGATTAGCAACAATGGCGAGACAGCCTACAGGGAGGAGGTGAGGAACCTGACGGAGTGGTGCCAGGCAAATAACCTCTCCCTCAATGTCAACAAAATGAAGAAGCTGATCGTGGACTTCAGGAGACAGCAGAGGGAGCACACCCCTATCCACATCGACGGGACCGCAGTGGAGAAGGTGAAAAGCTTGAAGTTCCTCTGTGTTCAAATCACTGACAATCTGAAATGGTCCACCCACACAGACAGTGTGGTAAAGGAGGCTGAATAAATTCAGCTTGGCCCCTAAGACCCTCACAAACTTTTACAGATGCACAATTGAAAGCATCCTGTCGGGCTGTATCACCGCCTGGTATGGCAACTGCACTGCCTGCAACTGCAGGGCTCTCAAGAGGGTGGTGAGGTCTGCCCAACGCATCACCGGGGGCACACTGTCTGCCCTCCAGGACACCTACTGCACCAGATGTCACAGGGAGGCCAAAAAGATCATCAAGGACATCAACCACCGAGCCACGGCCTGTTCACCCCGCTATCATCCAGAAGGCGAGGTCAGTACAGGTGCATCAAAGCTGGGACCGAGAGACTGAAAAACAGCTTCTATCTCAAGGCCATCAGACTGTTAAATAGCCATCACTAGTCGGCTCCACCCAGTTACTCAACCCTGCACCTTAGAGGCTGCTGCCCTATGTACATAGACATGGAATCACTCGTCACTTTAATAATGGAACACTAGTCACTTTAATAATGTTTACATACTGCTTTACTCATTTAATATATTTATATACTGTATTCTACTGTATTTTAGTCAATGCCATTACGACATTGCTCATCCTAATATTTATATGTTTCTTAATTCCATTATTTTACTTTTAGATTGTGTGTATTGTTGTGAATTGTGAGATACTACTGCACTGTTGGAGCTAGGAACACAAGCATTTCGCTACACCCGCAATAACATCTGCTAAATATGTGTATGTGACCAATACAATTTTATTTTATTTTATTTTATTTGACAAGATGGACTCGCTTCATTCCTTTCCATACAGACAGAAAGGAATGAAACTCTACTTTCAGATGTGTGCCCCTCAAACTGAACAAAGGCCTGCCTTCCTCTGCCGCCTGTGAGCATCTTTCTAGCTGTGTTGGACTGCTCTTCACTGCAAAACTATTCACTATTCACTTGGAAAATCAGCTCCTGCTGAAACTGAACAGCAAGTTCAGAGAGAAGTAAAGCCGTTAGAACAGAACTCCATTGTTTTTGCTCAAGGAACACTACACAACCTGATGTTCTCTGTACATGTAGCCTATATATAGTTAATCAATCTATAGCCCCTTCTATATTTCAGGGGAATTTGCACATTAATCTTTCTTTGCATGGTGTTCTGTTGTTGCCTCCAGAGCTAATTTGACATCAAATCCTTTAGGTAGGTCCAGTGTGCCCTCGCACTGCCCTTTTGGCCTTGTATGAGTGGGTGGGTGAGTGAGTGAGTGAGTGAGTGAGTGAGTGAATGAGTGAGTGAGTGAGTGAGTGAGTGAGTGAGTGAGTGAGTGAGTGAGTGAGTGAGTGAGTGAGTGAGTGAGTGAGTGAGTGAGTGAGTGAGTGAGTGAGGGAAAGAGGGAGTGAATGAATGAGGAAAAGAGCGTGAATGGGTGATTTTTTTTGGTTTACGTACTTTATTTTGTATTGCTTATAATTTATCAATATATTTTAATTGCTTTGAATGTTTTCAAATATGAATAGTATTGACAAATCCTTTTTTATTTACAGATGTGCCTTGCTGCAACTCAAACAATAAATTAACTTAGTTCATACTGTACATTCATTTCCTCTCTTCTTTTTTAAATGTATTGCATGGAAAACATAATGTGTAACAATGTTCAGCTAACCTTAGCAAAATTAGCTATAAACTCAATGTTTTTATTTTAAAAGTAACTAAATTACTTTTACTCTGAGTACTATTTAAATGAGCTACTTTTTACTTTTACTTGAGTCATTTTCTACAACAGTAGTATTACTTCTACTTGAGTAAAATTGTATTAAATTAACAGTATGCTACTTCTACTTCAGTAGGATATTTCAGTACTCTTTCCACCACTGGTAGTAAGCACTTTTAACTGAGCGGGTGGTGCTCCTATGCTCTTTGCATTTGGACTAGATTGAGGCTTATCTCTCCCAGGCTTGTGCTGGAAATGTTTCCACTTTACCGGGTACTTCAAGTTCTTCTTATCATCTCTAAGTCACTCAGCCCAATATTTGCACTTGAGGTATTAATACAGGGATCACTTTCTCAAGCCTTGAGGATATAATTTGTCTTGGGTCGCCCCGGCTCTCCATAAAAACTGGAGCCAAACTGGGACCTTCTTACTCTACTTTCAGATGTGTTTCTTCTTCATATTTACAGATGTAGGATCCAGTATGCTACAGCAGGAAAATAATCCTGCAGCAACAGGAAATGTGAATTATTATATGGACATTTTCTGTATGGGTTGATACATTTCTCGTTAGGGCAAATCAAGTCTGACATTTTAAAGTGTAAATTACATACGTTAGAAGCCTTTTTAAACCTTTAATACACTACAAGTTTGCATTTCCTGCTATGCAGGAAAATTCTCAGCAACAAAATTGTGATCAAGTGAAGATCCTACATCTGTATCTATCTTCTGTAGGAGAGAAGCAGACCCACTTTTCCCAAATCCAATGTCAAACCCCTTAAATCCTCATTACACAAATCCACGCAAAGCCTGGGGCACTGGAGTCTAGAAGGTTTAGGAGAAGGAGGAGAAGGAGAATCTGCGAGGGAGTTTTGGGACTAAGCTACATGGTCATAATGAGCTGAATGCAGGGTAGTGGTACCACTGGTGCTGCTCTGCTGTAAAGTTCTACAGCAGGCATTATGCTGATTTACCAGCCCTGTGCACTGTGACTAATGGGGGTGTGTGCTCCCTGTTTTATCCATGGGACCTCTTGTGGTTAAACCTCTCACAAGCCACCCTGCTGCCTGCATACCTGCCTGCAACAAACCTCCTAGCCCGGCCTTACTGGCCGTAATATATGGCAGAGATTTGTTTAGTGTTTATACTCAATCGATGAGTGTAGTTTTATGTGACATTTTCCTTTATCACACATAAATGGAGGCTTTCAAGGAAATGAAACTCTGATCGTTTGGCTCTGCTACAATGGTGGTCCGAAATGAGTTTGACTCTGAAAACAACATGCATGCATTGCCATTTAGTTAAACTGGCTGGCTGCTGTATGGTATACACCATTCAGATTTACTGCAGCTCTGGGGTTTCGATCTTGTATTTGTGCAATCTTTTATAATATCATGGTGATGTTCCTGTTGGATTTATCATTTGAGATCACAGGAGGTTGGTGGCACCTTAATTGGGGAGGACGGGCTCGTGGTAATGGCTGAAGCGGAATTGGTGGAATGGTATCAAATACATCAAACACATGATTTCTATGTGTTTGATGCCATTACATTAACTCCGTTCCAGCCATTATTATTAGCCATCCTCCCCTCAGCAGCCTCCACTGTTTGAGATGATGGCATACACCTGACGCTATTTTCTTTGTGGCTATACCCCGGCACAGAATATATACAAACTACATTACAAATAGTCCTCAGTGGAATTGTGGAAATATTTACAGTACCAGTCAAAAGTTTGGACACACCTACTCATTCAAGGGTTTTTCTTAATTTTTACTATTTTCTACATTGTAGAATAATAGTGAAGACATCAAAACTATGAAATAACACGTGGAATCATGTAGTAACCATAAAAGTGTTAAACAAATCAAAATATATGTTATATTTGAGATTCTTCAAATAGCCACCCTTTGCCTTAATGACAGCTTTGCACACTCTTAACATTCTCTCAACCAGCTTCATGAGGTAGTCACCTGGAATGCATTTAAATCAACAGGTGTGCCTTCTTAAAAGTTAATTTGTGGAATTTCTTTCCTTCTTAATGTGTTTGAGCCAATCAGTTGTGTTGTGACAAGGTGGGGGGGGTACACATACGATAGCCCTATTTGGTAAAAGACCAAGTCCATATTATGGCAAGAATAAGCAAAGAGAAACGACAGTCCATAATTACTTTAAGAGATGAAGGTCAGTCAATACGGAAAATTCCAAGAACTTTGAAAGTTTCTTCAAGTGCAGTCACAGCAACCATCAAGCGCTATGATGAAACTTCATGGTCGAATTGCTGCAAAGAAACCACTACTAAAGGACACCAATAATAAGAAGAGACCTGCTTGGGCCAAGAAACTCGAGCAAAGGACATTAGACCGGTGGAAATTTGAGATTTTTTGGTTCCAACCGCCGTGTCTTTGTGAGACGCGGTGTGGGTGAACGGATGATCTCCCCATGTGTAGTTCCCACCGTAATGCATGGAGGAGGAGGTGTTATGGTGTGGGGGTGCTTTGCTGGTGACACTGTCTGTGATTTATTTAGAATTCAAGGCACACTTAACCAGCATGGCTACCACAGCATTCTGCAGTGATACGCCATCCCATCTGGTTTGGGCTTAGTGGGACTATCATTTGTTTTTCAACAGGACAATGACCCAACACACCTCCAGGTTGTGTAAGGGCTATTTTATCATGAAAGAGAGTGATGGAGTGCTGCATCAGTTGACCTGGCCTCCCAATCCCCCAACCTCAACCCAATTGAGATGGTTTGGGATGAGTCGGACAGCAGAGTGAAGAAAAAGCAGCCAACAAGTGCTCAGCATATGTGGAAACTTCTTCAAGACTGTTGGAAAATTATTCCAGGTGAAGCTGGTTGAGAGAATGCCAAGAGTGTGCAAAGCTGTCATCAAGGCAAAGGGTGGCTATTTTAAGAATCTCAAATATAAAATATATTTTGATTTGTTTAACACTTTATTGGTTACTTCATGATTCCATATGTGTTATTTCATAGTTTTGATATCTTCACTATTATTCTACAATGTAGAAAACAGTAAAAATAAATAAAACCCTTGAATGAGTAGGTGTGTCCAAACTTTTGACAGGTACTGTATTTACGCAAAGTTTGTGCTCAGGTAAATGTGCAAACACACAAACGCAAACTCTGCCATCCCATCCTTAGACACAAAAACAAATGAGGTAAAATGTTTGTCTCCATCCTGTTCTCTGTGTGTAATGGCCTCCCACTCTCCACCGGATTCACCTGCATCTCACTTTATCTAGATACCAATTTGAGAAGACATCTTTCATAATTTATGTAGAATGCATTGACGAGGGTCTCTGCACAATCTGTGGTGCATTTACATAGTCCCTTGAGAAATCTGCTGGAGCTGACATGAAGCTATTCTGCCACAGCCAATACATTTTTAAACAGCCACAATTATTGCCGACTGACAGTTTTATCAAAAGATTTATATTAGAAAGCCTCGGTCACTCTTGGACTCATTTAGTATATTACGAAGAAAAAAAACAGCAAACAGCAAGTGAATCAAGGAGTCATAGCGCAGCGATGGTAATTGTGGATTTATTTATGGGGAGACCTCGGCGTCCTTCCCAGCCTCTGTCCCCCTCCGATGCTTTATGTACATGATCAATTATTTACCATGCAGTTTTCACAAGCTGTACCTCCCGCCATGCAGATGCAAGGGGTTGTTCTACTCAGGGATATACAGCAGCACACTGTCACTATCCATCTCTCTACCCTGCTGGGAATGGAAAATTCCACTCCGACAGTGTTCCGTCTGGGGTATCATGGAATCACCAGGAAGGAATACACTTGCTGGAATCTTCTCAGACTGTGGAGACGCTATATACACTGCCTCCCCCATATACAGATGTAGGATCTTAATTTGAGCCAGTTTGCTACAGCAGGGCAATAATTATTATTAAGTGGATTATAATTAATGGACATTTTGTAGGGGTTGTGAGGGTAAATCAAGTCTGACATTTAAAAGTGGAAATTACAAACTTCAGAAGCCTTTTAAAGCTCAAATACACTACACGTTTTAAATGTCCTGCATTGCAGGAAAGTTCTCCTGCAACAGGGTATTTCAAATTAAGATCATACATCTGTACTATGCCCAGGGATTCTGCACAGATTACAGAGTGTCAGATGGTTCTGATTGAGAACACAACAGACATTGATGTATGAGGGAACGGAATAGGAAAACACAGCAGTTTATAAACCCTGTGGATGAATGGAAATATATTTAAATATGTAATACTGGCCTGTCAACGAGCCTTACTGTATTACGCAAGCATCTATCTGGTTCACTGCATTGGGATGACGAGCTTTGATCAGATTTGCTATAGGCTATACTGCTAGAATGGAATTTCATTGACGGGTGGTCAAAATGTCAAAGGTTCAGAAAAAAAGTAGCACATGCATATATACAAAATATTTGTTTTACCTTTACCCATGTCATTGTAGTGATACTGTTACTAACATATTATCCCATTCAAACTAATCCCACCAAGGTAAAGTATGTCATTACCAATGTAAAAGAGAGACCAGGATCCTCTCTGTCAGCGTTTCATCCTTGTGACACTCTGGCTCTATGGACGTTTATATTGAGCCAGGGTTGTTCATTTTCGTGTGTTTGGGTGTATTTCATTTGGTGGTGTTGGGGATGGGTGAGTTTCATTTTGTTTGTGTCATGTGGTGATTGGTCGATGACTCCCAATCGGAGGTAACGAGTGTCAGCTGTCGGCTCGTTATCTCTGATTGGGAGCCATATATATTCTGTGTGTTTTCTCCTTTGTGTTGTGGGTTATTGTTTCTTTGTTGCTGTTTGTCGTATTTTCAGTATAGAACTTCACGTATCGTCTTTTGTTGTTTTTCGTGGTTGCTTTGATTAATAAAGTCATCATGTTCACTCGCAACGCTGCGCATTGGTCCAATCCTTCAGACGATCGTGACAGAATAACCCACCAAAAAAGGACCAAGCAGCGCGTCCAGGAGCAAGGGGTCTGGACACAGGAGTTATGGATGCCTCCTAAGGACTTTTGGACATGGGAGGAGATTCGGGCTGGAAAGGGTCCTTGGGCACAACCGGAGGAACATCATCGCCCTCGTGAAGAGCTGGAGGCAGCTGCAGCCGAGAGGAGGTGGTCTGAGGAGGAATATCACCGCCCTCGTGAAGAGCTGGAGGCAGCTGCAGCCGAGAGGAGGTGGTATGAAGAGGAAGCGCGGAGTCGAGGCTGGAAGCCCGTGGTTACTCCCCAAAAATTTTTTTGGGGGGGGCACATGGCTTGGGCGCCTGGGCAGCAGGAGGCTGCCACAGGGAGAAAAGGAGAGAAGGCTATCGGATTACGGGAGCCATTGGCGAGTAGAGGGAGGGAAGTTGTTGTGGCACGGCATGAGAGACTGAAGTGTGTTCCCAGTCTGGTCCGGTCCGTTCTTGATCCCCAGTTAAGGCCAGTGGTGGGTGTTCCCGGTACGGTCCGGCCTGTTCCTACTCCACGCACCAGGTCCACGATGTGCGTCGCCAGCCGGCCTGAACTGGCCGTCTGCCCAACGGCGCCTGAACTGCCCGTCTGCCCAACGCCGTTTGAACTGCCCGTCTGCCCAACGCCGTCTGAACTGCCCGTCTGCCCAACGGCGCCTGAACTGCCCGGCTGCCCAACGCCGTCTGAACTGCCCGTCTGCCCAACGCCGTCTGAACTGCCCGTCTGCCCAACGGCGCCTGAACTGCCCGGCTGCCCAACGCCGTCTGAACTGCCCGTCTGCCCAACGCCGTCTGAACTGCCCGTCTGCCCAACGCCGTCTGAACTGTCCGTCTGCCCAACGCCGTCTGAACTGCCCGTCTGTACTGAGCCTGCAAAGCCGCCCGTCTGCCATGAGCCTTCAGAGCCGTCCGCCAGACCGGAGCCGCTAGAGCTCTCCGCCAGACAGGATCAGCCAGAGCCTTCCGCCAGACAGGATCAGCCAGAGCCTTCCGCCAGACAGGATCAGCCAGAGCCTTCCGCCAGACAGGAGCAGCCAGAGCCTTCCGTCAGACCGGATCAGCCAGAGCCTTCCGCCAGACAGGAGCAGCCAGAGCCTTCCGTCAGACCGGATCAGCCAGAGCCTTCCGCCAGACAGGATCAGCCAGAGCCTTCAGCCAGCCATGAGCAGCCAGACCCGTCAGCCAGCCATGAGCAGCCAGATCCGTCAGCCAGCTATGAGCAGCCAGATCCGTCAGCCAGCCATGAGCAGCCAGATCCGTCAGCCAGCCATGAGCAGCCAGATCCGTCAGCCAGCCATGAGCAGCCAGATCCGTCAGCCAGCCATGAGCAACCAGATCCGTCAGCCAGCCATGAGCAGCCAGACCCGTCAGCCAGCCATGAGCAGCCAGACCCGTCAGCCAGCCATGAGCAGCCAGATCCGTCAGCCAGCCATGAGCAGCCAGATCCGTCAGCCAGCCATGAGCAGCCAGATCCGTCAGCCAGCCATGAGCAGCCAGATCCGTCAGCCCGCCAGGATCCGCCAGATCCGTCAGCCAGCCAGGATCCGCCAGAGCCGTCCTGCCAGGATCCGCCAGAGCCGTCCAGCCAGGATCCGCCAGAGCTGTCCAGCCAGGATCCGCCAGAACCGTCTAGCCAGGATCCGCCAGAGCCGTCCAGCCAGGATCCGCCAGAGCCGTCCAGCAAGGATCCGCCAGAGCCGTCCAGCCAGGATCCGCCAGAGCCGTCCAGCCAGGATCCGCCAGAGCCGTCCAGCCAGGATCCGCCAGAGCCGTCCAGCCAGGATCCGCCAGAGCCGTCCAGCCTGGATCCGCCAGAGCCGTCCCGCCAGGATCCGCCAGAGCCGTCCCGCCAGGATCCGCCAGAGCCGTCCCGCCAGGATCCGCCAGAGCCAGCCAGCCAGGATCCGCCATCTAGTCAGGTACTGCCCCTTAGCCCGGTGCTGCCCCTTAGTCCGGTGCTGCCCCTGAGTCCGGTGCTGCCCCTGAGTCCGGTGCTGCCCCTTAGCCCGGTGCTGCCCCTTAGCCCGGTACTGCCCCTTAGTCCTGTACTGCCCTTTAGTCCGGTACTGCCCCGTAGTCCGGTGCTGCCCCTTAGTCCGGTGCTGCCCCTTAGCCCGGTGCTGCCCCTTATCCCGGTGCTGCCCCTTAGGCCGATGCTGCCCCTTAGTCCGGGGTTGCCCCTTAGTCCAGGTGGGGTTAGGTGGAGGGTGGTCATTGGGAGGAGGCTACCGAAGCAGGTTGTGACTGTGGTGGGGTGGGGATCACGACCGGGGCCAGAGCCGCCACCATGGACAGACGCCCACCCAGACCCTCCCCTAGTCCTGATGTTGGTGCGCCCGGAGTTCGCACCTTTAGGGGGGGGTACTGTGACACTCTGGCTCTATGGACGTTTATATTGAGCCAGGGTTGTTCATTTTCGTGTGTTTGGGTGTATTTCATTTGGTGGTGTTGGGGATGGGTGAGTTTCATTTTGTTTGTGTCATGTGGTGATTGGTCGATGACTCCCAATCGGAGGTAACGAGTGTCAGCTGTCGGCTCGTTATCTCTGATTGGGAGCCATATATATTCTGTGTGTTTTCTCCTTTGTGTTGTGGGTTATTGTTTCTTTGTTGCTGTTTGTCGTATTTTCAGTATAGAACTTCACGTATCGTCTTTTGTTGTTTTTCGTGGTTGCTTTGATTAATAAAGTCATCATGTTCACTCGCAACGCTGCGCATTGGTCCAATCCTTCAGACGATCGTGACAATCCTACCCTCCTGTTCTGTTTGCAGTGGCCCATAATTCCCCACCATTGTTAGGAGATGTTTATGAGGGTATGTAATAATAGCAGCATGAAGATGAGAGGAGTGGATGTCAGGACAAAACGAAGAGCAAGAATCCTGCAGCTCCTGGAATAAAAGAAAGGGAAAAATGATCAGAGGCTTATTATGACATGTTGCTGACTCAGCCGGTCGTCTGCTGTGGTGGCTCAGTGGCTGCTAACAATATCAACCGCCTGGACAGCACTGCTGAAATTAGGGATAATTGCTTTGAGGAACAACTAGGGCCTCTTTTATGAGGTTTTAAAATAGAAGGGTTCTGAGTTTAGCTAAGAATAGTCCTCTATCCATAGTTTAGGGAATTTTCGATACTCTCTGGCTGTCTAGCTTTCATTTCTGTGAATTTTAGCGAGCTGGACACAGTCAAGAAACTGTATGAATTATAATTTCGACACAGTTTTTATTTGGTTTTAGTCGTTTTAAAGTATATCCTCCTGAGACCCAGCCCATTGACTTATGCCACTGTAGTGGACATTTGAGTTTCATCCCTCTTCTTGGAATCTTTTGTGCAAGTCTCTTAATTCCTGATGTACTGTACAGAGGACATCCTGGGCTTTTCAGTGATATGTCATTTGATTGGCTGGGAGGCCGGGAACCGCCTCTATCTTTCCTTTCAAAATGGACGGCATAGGAACAAGCACATTTTATGGAAAGATGAGAGGTAAGTCAAATATTGTTTGTCTATGGTTTTGTTACTATGATAATCATATATTTTCTTGTTCATGAAGGTGTTAGGAATCATATATTTAGTTCTGATAGCAACTAAATTATGTATCTTTTGAAAGATTTGCCATTTTATGAATGTCAATTATAGTGGACATCAGGACTATCTTCATGTAAATAATGACTCCACATTGTCGTAGGAAACAGAACTGAAGCAGAAATAATTATTTACCGAATAGATTTGGAGTTGTCAGATGATGAGAGAGATGAGGATAAGTTTCAACCAATGATACAAAACGGTGATGAAGAAGAGGAAGACAATGCAGAAGGCTCAGTTGAAGGGACAGATGCAGACACAGACACAGATACAGACAGGGATGAACAGGAAACTCGTCGCCCTCTGTGGGCCAGGAGTAACATGTATGTTTGATGCAGTTCCACAATTTTAAATTCAGCTGCATTGAGTATTTAAACTGTTATTACTTATCATTTATTATTCTTTTTTCCTTCATATCAGATTTGCACCTGTGTTACCTGGGCTTCCTGTGTGTCAAGATGACCCTACAACACGTGCAGACTGGAGTCCAATTGAATACTTTTCACAGTACATTGACAACAAGGTCTTTGAAGATTTGGCAACATACACAAATCAAAGAGAGCTGCAAATCAAAGGAGTGTGCATGAACACCACGCCACAAGAAATAAAAATCTTCTTGGGCATTTCAGTCCACATGGCCTGCCTTGGCTATCCCAGAATTAAAATGTTTTGGGCCAACAAAACTAAAGTGCCAGTCATAAGTAGCAAAATGACTAGGGATAGATTCTTCAGGATAAGAAATTCCCTCAAGATTGTCAATGACCTGGCTGTAACAGAGGAAACAAAGAAGGCAGATATTCTTTGGAAAGTCAGGCCAATACTCGATCGTGTGCGCCAAGGCTGTCTCAGCCTTGCAAAGCCAGAAAGGGTCTGCATTGATGAGCAAATCATCCCATTCACAGGCCGTTGTCCAGTCAGGCAATATGTTCCCGGCAAGCCAAACCCTACTGGCCTAAAGGTCTTTGTCCTTGCATCCCCAAATGGTCTGATGCTTGATTTTGAAGTCTACCAAGGGAAGAATACCTTTACAGTCCAAAGGTTAGGAGTTGGAGCTGCAGCAGTTCTACGCATGGTTGAATCTGTTCCAACAGGAAGCCACATATTCTTTGACAGGTACTTCACAACCATAGATCTATTGGATGCATTGCTGGCAAAGGGCCTTCCTGCAACTGGAACTATAATGAAGAACCGTGTCCCAAAGCTGTGCCAGCTGCCAGTAGAAAAACAGTTGAAAAAAGAGGGGAGAGGAACATCAGTGTCAGTGGCCAGAAAGAGTCCTGAGCTGGCCATCACAAAATGGTTCGACAACAAACCAGTGCTCATGGCATCCACTGTACATGGGAAAGACCCAGAAGACATCTGTACCAGATGGTCCCAGAAAGAAAAGCACCTGGTCCAGGTTAAAAGACCAGCAGTAATTAAGCAGTATAATGATAACATGGGTGGCGTAGATCTTTGTGATCGCATGCTTAGCTTCTATCGTATGTCAAGCAGGACCAAGAAGTGGACATCGCGCGTGATCAGTCACTTCTTTGATGTTGCCATCACCAACTCCTGGATACAATACCAGTCTGACAGCAAAGCTCTGCACAGACCATCCAAGAACACACATCAGTACCTGGACTTCAAACTACTCCTAGCTGAGGAGCTGTTGGAGAGTCCGGAAATGGAAAACAGCTGTGAAGAGAGTGAGGATGAGTATGAGCCACCATCTAAAATGAGGATCCCACAACCAGAGCCATCTGTGCGCAGACTAGGAGCCATGCACATGCCTGAGATGATGGATACCAAGCATGCAGAAAGATGCAGAAATAAGGGCTGCAAGAGCAAGACGTACATGAGATGTACCAAATGCAAGATGTTCCTCTGCATTACCAAAAAGAGAAATTGCTTCCAGGACTTTCACCACTAACAAAGAAAATACTAAGAACAAAATGAAGAGTGAAGGAAAAAGCTAGATTGGATTCAGTTTGACAGAAGGAAAAAATCCAAAATAAATCTGTTACACATTAGTTATATGTTCATTGTTCAAATAACACTGAAAGGATTCAAGGGGACCAATCAAAGGATATGGACATAACAAAATGTTAAGCTTTAATAGTAAAGCTATCCTTGCGAAATGTAAGGAAAAGGATTCAAGAATGATTAATGTGTATTGTATAATCAAAATGTCTGTATTCTTGGATAATAATCAATCTACAGCCCAAAATGTATGTATTCTTAGTTCATAAAAACTCTGTAATCTGTAAGAACTCTGTAAAAATTTGTATCTACCAAATGTGTCTCTTTTCGTACTCAAATGATCCTGTTGTCCACTACAGTGGACATGCTGTAAAATAAAAAAAATAAAATTAAAATTAAAATGTGGAAATTGTAGGATGCTTTTTTTAACCCTAAACAGTTATTGAATCACAAAAAATATGATTAGGAAAAACAATGTTTTCCTTGGTTCTCAGGAGAGTTGTTTATTTTTTAGTTTTTTTACCCCCACTGTTTGACATCCCTGCTCTAGGCCTACATCCTCTAATTCATGTTTGTTGTGGTGTTGTTCATGCCTTTTCTTCTAAAAGGCCTTGCAGCCAAAAACATTGACAATAAATAGCCTCCATTTTATAAGCTTGCATCTGTGCTTCATAACCTACACAAATGCAGCACAAAGTAAATCATAATCTAAGACATAGCTAAGCATTCCACAGGAGGCAGTGCTGGCATTAGCTGCTTCATTTCTCCAGGCATCGTTAAATAATGTCCCCCTATGGTGTGATCCACTCAACCACCCTACCAGGCAGACAGTATTACAGTATGCATGTACATCATTAATACACAGCAGCAGACCAGTGTCTCCGCCCTGAAATTAGCTAGTAATTATTCTCCTGACAGGTGGAAGTTGTTCAGCATTTCATCTATTTTCAGTATTGGTCATGGTCTCTGCTATTTCTGTAGGTATTGTCTCCCCTTCAGTTAATGCTTTATCTCTGGTTGTGGCAATGATAATCTTTGAAATCTGTATGCTATCTGCTATGTTCTATGACTACATCTAGTACTACATCCAAAAGCATTACAATGTAGTAAGTGATATAGTACCCATATGAAACACTAGTTAATAAGGACATAGGCCTACTGTAATGTCCATAATCTTACGGAATTGCGTTCTCCTCTCACTGAAATCTTCCAACAAAAGAAATGAAATGTGTTAATTGAATAAGAACACTAGTTATTTTCCATACCTGAAAATCTCGCTCTGTAAAGGGGTTTTCTCAGTGTAGGCAACCCCCCTTATCTCTCCCTCTCCCTAAAAAACACATGACCTTGGAGATCCGCCCGGCAATTTCAGCCACATGCTTCAGAGATTCCCTGCCTCCCCACATGACATGGAACATGCTAATGTGGCTAGTGGAGATTCACTGCCACTCATTAAATAGTCTATTTTTATGGCTTTTCTTGCTAGTGAGAACATCTTGCATGTTATTCAAAATGAATTTTGTGTTTTACAGTTATGAGGTGTGGGCATGAAGTACACTTGTGTTGGGGGTACAAAATTAACAATGCTTTTTTTTTCTCAGTTTCATGCATATTTTTTGTGATGGAAGGACCAACAGACGTAGAGCACAAACAATGATAATTAGCTACAGCTAACTAGAGAAATGTTGAAATCCAGTAATGACCAGAAAAGTAACAGGCCATAATGGGTTGTAGTTGAGTGCTCCATTCCTCCTAACTATCAGGAAGAGTAATGACATTTAAAGTGACCTTATATGCACAGCTGTCTCCACAGACACTGCCAGACTCATGCTGGAGGCATCTGTCAAACAATGTCACGAGTGCGTTTTTTCCCTCAACATTTTCCTTGGCTATTAATGCTATTCTTCCCTCCATGCCCAAGAGGCTATTCTTGTAGCAGTCTTCTTCAGCATAATCACAGACTTGAGCCATATGTTTGCAAAAGTTTCTGTTTCTATTGCTATCAGACATCACTTACTGGATGTCTATGGGTTTTTATAATGATGCATTATAAGAGGGGGTACTAGCCACCCCTGAAATAGGATTGGCCACCTTTGGTGCCCCCCCCCTATTCTCATTGGGTCAGAATTCTGTCAATCTAGCTCAGATTGAAGATGAAAAGGCTTTGCGCTAGATCTGGTTTGCCCATTGGGTGGAGTAATTTTTTTGCCTGCTCCAGGGAGTTATAAGCGAGATAAACGCTACCAGCACTGATCCAGCACCCCTGGAAGGCTAAAACGTCTGCGATTCTGTCATTAGAATAATGACGGGCGCAACAATCAGCGACACAAGTGTCAGTCTTTTGTCTGTTGTATGTTCACATTCAATTATTATACACTGAGCGTACAAAACATTAGAAACACCTGCTCTTTCCATGACATAGACTGACCAGGTGAAAGCTGTCGATCTAGATGAAGGGGAGGAGACATGGATTGTGTATTTGTGCCATTCAGAGGGTGAATGGGCAAGACAACATATTTAAGTGCCTTTGAACGGGGTATGGTAGTAAGTGCCAGGCGCACCGGTTTGAGTGTGTCAAGAACTGCAACGCTGCTGTGTTTTTCACGCTCAACAGTTTCCCGTGTGTATAAAGAAATGTCCACCATCCAAAAGACATCCAGCCAATACTTTGTAAAGCCACCTTTTGCAGCAATTACAGCTGCAAGTCTCTTGGGGTATATCTCTATAAGCTTGGCACATCTAGGCATTCTTCAAGGCAAAACTGCTCCAGCTCCTTCATGTTGGATGGGTTCCGCTGGTGTATGTTGGCTCAAATTCTTCAACTGATGATCAGGTGTAATAATGCTCAAATCAATATGTGGTGGTAAGAAGGAAACACAGTCACTTCGTCAAAGTATTAAGATTATTCTTTAGTTAATGCAATTGCAGGCAGACGTTAGTACAGAGTACAATATAGATAACTCTCCCCAAGTTCTGCAAGGTGTCTAAGACATCCTGTAACTTATAAAGCCTCCCCAACCCTTCCTAGCTTGACTTCCCCTAACAACAACAGCTTAATACATCTACCTATCCCTGACAGCGCCAATCATCTTCTCAGTATTTTATAGCTTCAAAAACATGGGCTTGACCGATACTTGACTTCTCATACAGAAACTAAACAATATCATCTTGTGACATTTAACATTTCATAAAGGAGAAGTAAGCGGCTTCTAGGTCGAGGAGATATTTTTGTGGTTAGGCGCACCTATCCTCTTTTCACAGAACCAGACAGCTTGGGTGTTTCATTGACTGTAAGAAGCTGATAGCAAGAAGTTAAACCCCTTCATTCCCCCCTTTGGGGCCTCAAAATCACAAAAATATTAAAGGTAATAGTTAGGCAAAATATGAGCACTAGAGTGCAGAACCTTATCATTAGAATGAGGAAAGTACAGTGGGTCAGGAGAATCAGGAGCCTGAAGCACCATCATCCCTGGTAAGGCCTTGTTAATGAGGCACTTACCAGCAGCGCAGCTACATTCACACAAATCAATACGAGGAGAAGGGGAATCAAGAGGGGAACCAAGATAGAGAAGACCTTGAATCCCATGTCTCCTACAGCACTCCTCAGCCAATTAAGGGAAAACCATGAATCCTCTCCAGTGGGAGTATAGCTGTCTGCCAATTTAGTCAATCCATTCAAAATTACAGTCATGTTGTCAGAAGAGTCGGGAAGCAACATTACACATTCAGTGGGAGAAATAGAATTTAGAGCATGGCAATAGCCACCCTCTTTTGCCAGGATGTAATCTAGAGCCAGTCCATGCCTAGCTGTTACTGCATTCAAATTCTGGACATCAGCTGAGAGGAGGGCGAAACCAGAAATGGTCGGATTCAGATGTGCCTGCATGGAGTAGGTAATGTTATTAATCCAATCCCCCAAAACTTTATTCCCAACCCCAGGGAAAAGAGATATACCAAAGAGTTCACCATTACTCAGGGTGAAACCATCATCCAAATTAATATGTGCCATAGCTCTTTTGACTCTCCCTGATGACTTCCTAGTAGTATTGCGTTTAGCATCCAATAGCATTAGTAGGGGAGTAGTGGCCAGCTGTAATTGGGTCTGGCCAAGGTAACAACAGCCATTCCATGCACTATGCAACTGCAAATAACCTCTATCTCCACAAATCCACATGAAACCATTTGGGGCTCCCAATCCGGATTCAACAGCAGATATTAACTCAGCAAAAGAAGAAACGTCCCTTTTTCAGGACCCTGTCTTTCAAAGATATTTAGTAAAAATCCAAATAACTTCACAGATCTTAATTGTAAAGGGTTTAAACACTGTTTCCCATGCTTGTTCAATGAACCATAAACAATTAATGAACATGCACCTGTGGAACGGTTGTTAAGACACTAACAGCTTACAGACGGTAGGCAATTAAGGTCACAGTTATGAAAACTTAGGACACTAAAGAGGCCTTTCTACTGACTCTGTAAAACACCAAAAGAAGGATGCCCATGGTCCCTGCTCATCTGCGTGAACGTGCCTTAGGCATGCTGCAAGGAGGCATGAGGACTGCAGATGTGGCCAGGGCAATACATTGCAATGTTCATACTGTGAGACGCCTAAGACAGCGCTACAGGGAGACAAGACGGACAGCTGATCGTCCTCGCAGTGGCAGACCACGTGTAACAACACCTACACAGGATTGGTTCATCCGAACATCACACCTGCGGGACAGGTACAGGATGGCAACAACAACTGCCCGAGTTACACCAGGAACGCACAATCCCTCCATCAGTGCTCAGACTGTCCGCAATAGGCTGAGAGAGGCTCACCTGAGGGCTTGTAGGCCTGTTGTAAGGCAGGTCCTCACCAGACATCACCAGCAACAACGTTGCCTATGGGCACAAACCCACCGTCGCTGGACCAGACAGGACTGGCAAAAGGTGCTCTTCACTGACGAGTCGCGGTTTTGTCTCACCAGGGGTGATAGTCGGATTTGCGTTTATCGTCAAAGGAATGAGCGTTACACTGAGGCCTGTACTCTGGAGCGGGATCGATTTGGAGGTGGAGGGTCCGTCATGGTCTGGGGCGGTGTGTCACAGCATCATCGAACTGAGCTTGTTGTCATTGCAGGCCATCTCAATGCTGTGCGTTACAGGGAAGACATCCTCCTCCCTCAGGTGGTACCCTTCCTGCAGGCTCATCCTGACATGACCCTCCAGCATGACAATGCCACCAGCCATACTGCTCGTTCTGTGCGTGATTTCCTGCAAGACAGGAATGTCAGTGTTTTGCCATGGCTAGCGAAGAGCCCGGATCTCAATCCCATTGAGCACGTCTGGGACCTGTTGGGTCGGAGGGTAAGGGCTCAGCCATTTCCCCCAGAAATGTCCTGGAACTTGCAGGTGCCTTGGTGGAAGAGTGGGGTAACATCTCACAGCAAGAACTGGCAAATCTGGTGCAGTCCATGAGGAGGAGATGCACTTCAGTACTTAATGCAGCTGGTGGCCACACCAGATACTGACTGTTACTTTTGATTTTGACCCCCCCTTTGTTCAGGGACACATTATTCCATTTCTGTTAGTCACATGTCTGTGGAACTTGTTCAGTTTATGTCTCAGTTGTTGAATCTTGTTATGTTTATACAAATATTTACACATGTTAAGTTTGCTGAAAATAAACGCAGTTGACGGTGAGAGGACGTTTCTTTGCTGAGTTTAGGTATTCTGGTGATTGACTCAGAATCGGTGAGTGCATGGTGGAGATCAAGCAAGCGTCTATCAGTAGGTGGCAGGCCTGCATATCTTTTACAAGTTTCTTAGAACCCAACATTCCCATCATTTCAGAGGCAGAGTGGAGGCCTATAGGTTGAGTGAAGGTTAGTAAGTACAGGTTCTATTTTATTATTTCCAATGGTTAGGGGCAATGGGTAAGGGGGATGCATAGGACACTCAACAGCAGATGAGACGTTATAGATCCTAGATGTAGAACCCCTGTAGCTCAGTTGGTAGAGCATGGCGCTTGCAACGCCAGGGTTGTGGGTTTGTTTCCCACGGGGGGACAGTATGAAAATGTATGCACTCACTAACTGTAAGTCGCTCTGGATAAGAGTGTCTGCTAAAATGACGTAAATGTATGTATATCTCCTCCCCTTGAGGCAGACCTCTGGACCTGTTCTAAGGCTGGAGACTGAGTCATCACTGGGGAGTATATTTTTAAACACTCCACATGGTTTTGTGAGCTGTCCTGTTATAGTCCCCTGTAGCTCAGTTGGTAGAGCATGGCGCTTGCAACGCCAGGGTTGTGGGTTCTTTTCTCACAGGGGGCCAGTATGAAAATGCATGCACTCATCAACTGTAAGTCGCTCTGGATAAGAGCGTCTGCTAAATGACTAAAATGTAAAATGTCAAATGTAGTGCAGCCACCAATGGTGCAGTTGGATAGTCTGGAGTAGTCTTTTGCTACATAGAGCTGCAGGCATTGGGGCTGGTTGTTAGTACTCCTCACACTTTGGTGGAGGTAGGAAAGAACAGCACACGAAGTTTGCTGGTCTGAGAGTAGAATTACAATTGATCCAAACAATTCACTCCGGCTCTGGGGATTCTTTAACACTATAACGTAGGAACCATTTGGTGCTGCCTGCCTGCTCAAATTTTTTGACCATATTAACCCATTGGTTGCTGGTCTTTAGTTGGTTTCCCTGTATTTCCATCCCCCCTATATAAGGCATTTAGCTCAGGGTAAGAAGTATCATCAGTGCAAATCCTACTAGTTTAACAAAGCCCATAGTTCTAGCAATGTTGCCATCGTGGTCATGGGTAATAACCTTAACCTCCACGAGGTCTTGCTTATCTGCTAAGGTCTTAGCGTCGTCTTCTGGCAGTGGTATAGGTGGTGCCATCCCTGACGTTCCCGGAACCTTCACTGCCGATGAGGTTGCAGCGATGACTTGGTAAGGTCCCATCCATCTTGGTTGGTTCCACTTCCTCTTGTGGACCTTCAGCTTGATCCATTCTCTGATATCTACTGGGAGTTCGTCTGGTGGGCGCTGTTCCGGAGTCTCCTGAGTTTTCCTTTGTTGAGAGTGAAGAAATCATCATCCAGTGTAGTCAATTCAGTCTGTCGTGGTGTCATAGGCCTATGTAGAGGGACGTTCATTGGTCGGCCAGTTAAGAGCTTGTGTGGGCTAAGCCCTGTACCGCGGTTAATGCTGCTACGCATTTTCATCAAGACTAAGGGAAGGCATTCCACCCAAGATCTCCCTGTGGAGTGGCATGCCTTAGCAAGCCCCCCCTTTGATCATTTGGTTAGCCCTTTTGGTAATCCCATTACTCTGTGGGTGATAGATGCAAACAAACTTTTGATCTATCCCTAGCTAGGTGGCCACCTGAGCAACCACATCTCCAGTGAAATGGGTGCCATTGTCTGCGGATAAAGTTTCTGGTATTCCAAATCTAGGAATCACTTCCCTTACCAGAATCTTTGCTACAGTTTTAGCATCACAATGTATAGTGGGAAAAGCTTCAAACCACCTGGTGAGCGGTCAATTACCAGGCAGTATCTTTTCCTGTCCTTTCGTTCAGCCATGTCTATGAAATCCATAGCCAAATGGGTGAACGGGCCGGCCGACGCTGGACATTTCCCTGGTTTCAGGGGGGTACCTTTACCAATGTTGTATTGCATGCACGTAGTACATTTATACACATGTGTTTTGCAAATTTCAATCAGATTTGGGCAAAATCAGGTTTCAGATATTAGTCTAACCATCTCCCCCCTTGGCACATGGCCCACCCCATGGGCCATGTGACACACAGAGGAGACGAGAGGTAGAGGGAGAACAGGTTTCCTGGAGAGGTGCTGTCTCCAGAGGCCATTAGGGCTTCTGGTGCATCCTCTATTAACCCAAAGAGAATGGTTAAGGGCACCTGCGGCATGGTGTTGCTCAAGAACAGTGATTTCAGAAGAGCAAGGGGTTGACATCATAACAGAATGTGTATGACACTTCATAGATGAAAATGCATTCATTAACTGTAAGTCGCTCTGGATAAGAGCGTCTGCTAAATTACGTAAAAGTAAAAGATAGATCCAGACACATTTCTGATCTATCCCCAGCAGGGGCGGCCTGTTCAATAGGGCGATATGGGCGACGCACTGCCAAACGGGAAAAGGAAGGGATTTTTTTTCTAATCAATTATATCACGGCAACAGTAGTTATCAGTGTTGTAATCTATACGTCTGATCTGCCACAGTGCCACACTGCCACTAAATGTCGAATCAGGCTAAAGTCGTGCTTCAAATGGCTCCCCCCCCTTTTGGGGCGATTTCAGTCAGGTTGAAAATCGCCCAGAAGTCTGTCATAGACTCCCATGTAAAATCTATTTTTTTCAAATTTCAGAGCCTTCAATACAATCTCAATGGGTGTCTGTGGGCTTGCACTTACGCGCTTTCGTCATACGTTACGTAACCATGAACGTAACTGAGAAAAGAGCGGATTGTTTGAAAGAAGTTCCTTTTTGTCGGCGAACAAATGAAGATAAATTGGCAACGAAACAATTAGGACCTCCCAGACCAAATTTAATAATTCAACAGGTTTCTACTAAAGGCGGAAAGTCCTACACCCGAGGATTTTCCAAAAATTGGTACGAACGAAAAAAGACATTGCCACTCACTCAACTGGATGAGGGATACAGGCTAGCTGTCCGCCGCCACAACGATGAGGTTAGTGTTGATAATCACAAGTTTACTGGAGAGAACTGAGACCAAGTAGAGACTTTGGACAGGGTGGATATGGTATAATAAAGGCAGTTTATTCAGAGGTAAAGATATCTGGAATCGCGTTCACGGACCCGTTCGTCAAACTCTTAGGGAGCTATAAATTAAGCCCCATTACTTACCATATCAGATAAGAGAAATTGCTGCAGCTACATATATTTTACATCCTGGCCCTACATAGTTCACTATTTGCATCACTTACCAAAATATTACATGTGGTCATATATGCTTGGAAAGTGGAGATGCCATAGAACGTCAAAAAAGTAAACATTGCTGGAGACACATTGCCGTTTTGGAGAAGACATCGCGTTTGCTAGCGAAGAGATTTGTTGTGGCAAATGAACTTGGGCTGGGAATTGCCAGGAACCTCACGATAAGATATATGCATCAGCATTGCGAGTCTCATGATTCTATACGTATTGCGATTCGATACTGTGATTTTATTGCGCACCATATGTCTGTTGCAGAGGGATCAGAAAGCCATGAGAACGAGTTTTGATCAGTCATGGAAATAAAAGTGCTGAAAACAAATTGGCTCCCAATGTGAAAAGATTGAGAACAAGCTATGAAGGAACAATAATGGTGTTTTGGTGCAGGTACAGCCAACTAGCGCTAAAATATTGCGATATTGTCAATACAGTATATCGTAAAGTATCACTATGTAACTCGATTTCTTTCACCCCAATCCCTCAAATTAACGGTAAATAACTGAATTGTTTGCCCCACATTTAGCTAAGATGATTAGCTAGCCAGCTAAAATGTTTTATTTAGTTAGCAGTCGCATCTACAATAGTTTACTGTCAATAACATGTCTCCAAAAATGACGTGGTGTCTCCAATTGTGTTGACATTTTACAATTGCGATGCGCATCCATGAGTATCCACTTTCTGTAGCTCAGCTGGTAGAGCATGGTGCTTGTAACGCCAAGGTAGTGGGTTCGATCCCCGGGACCACCCATACACAAAAATGTATGCACGCATGACTGTAAGTCGCTTTGGATAAAAGCGTCTGCTAAATGGCATATTATTATTATTATTATTATTATCTGAAGAGAGCCCCGAAACATTGTGTGCAGACATTTTATGCAATAAATGAAGTAGGTTGAATCTAGTAGTTCTGATCTTCTGATTGGTCCTGATGAGTTGGGCGAGGTCCCCTCCAGGCTACTGTTACTGTTGCATTGGCTCTGAGTCGGGTTCTCTGTCTTCAAATGTTCAGCCTAAGAGAGGGGATTTTTGTGTGTGTGTGTGTGTGTGTGTGTGTGTTTAACAGTGATGATGTGTGTGTGTGTGTGTGTGTGTGTGTGTGTGTGTGTGTTTAACAGTGATGATGTGTGTGTGTGTGTGTTTGTGTGTGTGTGTGTCCTCAGAGCAAGAACTCGTGAGTTGGAAGAACTGAGAGGCCTATGGCGTGGGTGTTGTCCTTGGCCACCTGCTGACAAGGCTGACAAGATAGGACCCTTTTGTCCATTGTTATTGGATAGGAACAGAACTTATAACCAGCTCCTGACCTAAATAGATCTTAGCACAACATTTTACTCAACATATCATATTCCATATTCACTATAACAAATATATTTACTACGACATTAGCAAGAACCGCCACATCCTCAGCCGGCTAATCCAGTGTGTGAAGTTTTGCGGAGTGTTTGAGTTAGCTTTGCGAGGCAAAGATGAAACTGAGGGCTCCACCAACCCTGGTAAGCCAACACTTTTGAGATCAGTCAATAAATGCTTCTGGTATTGACTTATATGCTGCCCCTGTCTTCATGTTGTTGCTGGACATATCTTTTTTTAAATGTGTGTAGGTCACCTAAATCATCAGAAAAATTGCCCCTCCTGAGAATTTTTTCAGGAGCCGCCACTGATCCCCAGCATAAGGGCAATTTGGGCTATCTCTAGTGAAATGGGTGTCATTGTCTGCAGACAGGGTTTCTGGGATGCCGAATCTAGGGAATATTTCCCTTACCAGAATTTTAGCTACTGTTTTAGCATCACATTGGGTAGTAGGAAATGCCTCTACCCATCTTGTGAATCGGTCAATTATTACTAAACAATAGCGCTTTCTCTCCTTTCTTTCAGTCATCTCAATAAAATCCATTGCAATGTGTGTAAATTGGCCACTAGGTGAGGGGAAATGACCAGGTTTAAGTGGTGTCCCCTTGGCAACGTTGTATTGTATGCACGTGACGCATTTATTAACAATGTGTTGTTTCACATGTTCTGTTAAATTTGGGCAAAACCAATCTTGTGAAATCTTGGTTACCATATCCCCTCTTGACGAATGACACATCCCATGTGACATTCGGCAAACCGACGGGATAAGCTGTGTTGGCAACACCGGTTTACCTGAAAGGTGTTGTCTCCAGAGGCCATCAGGGCCCCGGCTGCAACCTCTGGCCTCCCAAAGGGAGTGAGACATGTGGTCAGTCACCTGTTGTTGTTGCAAATCAACAACAGGCGAGGCCTCAGCAGAAGCCAGATACACAGCATGGGTGTGACACCTTGCAGCAGCAGCTTTAGCAGCAATGTCAGCAAGATAATTTCCTTTACTGGCCTCATCTTGGTTACCCGTATGGGCCTGGACTTTAAGAATGGCCAATTTAGCATGGAGTTTCATAGCCGAAATAAGAGCCAAAACATATGATTTGGGGAAACCTCAAGCCTACCAAACACCTGTCCATGATAGACATACACCAATTGTGTAGGCAGAGTCTGAGTAAATGTTAGCTGTTTTTCCCTCAGCAGCCTCACAAGCTGTGGTGAGAGCTAGTAACTCTGCTTGTTGTGCAGAGAAATGATCAGGGAGGGAATGCTCTATGTGTATTGAGTTGTCTATGGTGGTTACAGCAAAACCTGCATGTTTCCTTCCTGTTGTCTGATCAATGTAAGCCGATCCATCTACGAAAAGTGTCATGTCAGCCAACTCAAGAGGTTCATCAAATAGGTCAGGTCTTGCTTTTTCATCAAGTTCGATTAGTTCAGTACACACGTGTGGGGTTCCTTAGCCAGTTCCACCTCGGCCTCTTCTGAAGCCTGGCTGTGGTGCCCAACCTCCCTGGTCCACAGCAGTGGGGCACTGGTGTATCATATGTCCAGCTATACCACATCCCCAGCAGACTATAGGCTCACCTATGTGCCTCCTCTGGTAGGTTTGATAGGGCTGGAATGGCTGTGGATTACCATAAGGCTGTGGGGGAAACTGTACCTGTTGAGCTGGGGCCGCTGCAGGTGCTGGAGTACTCAGCATCAATGTGTCTGGCTTGCTACCTTTCTCTAGTGCATCCAGTTGGGACTTCTGGAGTCTGCAGGCCTGTTTTCTTTGATTTTTCTTCAGCCTTTGTCTTCTTCCAGAATTTACAGTGATGTCTCATCACTGCGGTCCCAGCCAACTACTTATTTCAGTTTCAGTTGTACCGCTTCTGGTAGGTTTCTGCAGGCTCTGTCATAGAATAGTTATTCAGTGGTTAGGGTGTTATCACACCAGTCTCATTTCTTCTTGTTTCTTCATTCTCTCCTCATCATCATAGTATTTCTGTCGGAGCGCCAGCTCTTCAGCTGCTATTCTGTCTTCCATGTCTTGTCTGGCTCCTGGGGAGAAAGCACCTTCTGTGTCTCCTTCGCATCTTATCTTGTACTCACTTTATTTTTTCCATCTCTCCTCTTTGTATTCCCTCTCTCTTCTCCACCTTTCCTCTTCATCCGCTCTCTCTCTATCTCTGTGTCTTGCATCCTCTCTCTCTAACATTTCTTTGTCTCTCTGCCACTTTGCTTCACGTTCTCTGTCCGATCTCCACTGTTCCTCTCTCTCTCTGTCCACTCTCCATCGTTCTTCACTTTCCTGATTAATCTCTTCTCTCTTCTCCCTTTCTCTCTTTCTTTCATTTTGTTGTTCTTCCATCACTGATTGTCCTGTCCTGGTGTAGAGGTATATAGGCTTTGATGCAGTGAGTGGCTTAGTTCTGGCGTCCTTGTCCAACTTACCAAGTTCTCTTGTCAGTCTGGTACCCATGGAGGGTCCCGGAATGGGGTTTGTGGAGCCCTCTGTTCCTTTTCCGGTCTCTTCCAGGGTGCCTCTGATGATTACTGTTTTTACTTTTGGTTCTGGGTCGAAGCCAACCTGTCTCAGAGGGAATGCACCTCCCTTGTAGCCGGAACAATCATCATATGGGGGAGGTGGTGGTGGTGCTGTTGGGAGGGCAGGATATTCTTTTTTATAGGGCTTCTTTTCAGATTTTTCTTCTGGCATCTCCTTTTTTCTTCTTCCATTTTGACTACAGTCTGTAGATGGTTTATCCTGGATCGTGCCCAAAACACGGTTCCCTCTGACCAGAGTGGTTGTAAAACAGTTACAGATACCAGTGTGGCTTTTTTTTCTCTGCCTTTTTCTTCTCGTTTTCTCTTCTCCACGATGTCATGGACGATATTAAATTGATTATTGTTAAAAGTCCCATCCTTTGGCAATCTGAACTCCCCAGAGGCAATAGTCCAATCATGCCGTTTCTTGAATATCCATATAAAGTCTTTAATCAAGGCTGGGTACTGTTGTCCCAGGTATTCAACAGGAGTAATACATTTCATAGCTATTGGTCCAGTGGCCGTGTGAGAGGGACCCGTGGAGTTGTCTGCCATGGTTGCTAGTTTTTATTGGGGTCGTCCTATTATTGGGGTAAGAAAACAGTGAGGTGGAAATACAGTGTATACACCAGGATAATGCTTTATGTCTCATCATCCCCATACAGACAGGATGATAAATTACTTTACATTTAATACAGTCCAGGCAAACTGATAACTTAAAGGTATTACATCCGTTCGCCAGCCAGGCTAGGGTAAAGGGTTCAACAAACACAGGAACTAGGGAGGTAATAGGTTTGGTCTGAATTATTATTCTAATTTCAGCAGGCAAATTCTCATTTGGAAATGGTAAAACAGTTTCAAAAGAGTTTCCACTCAATACAGACAAGGACAACCTATATCTAAAGTCATTAGTTTCTATAACAGTTTTAGCATATAAATCAAGGTTTAATGCGGCACACCTAGCCTGGTGTCCGTTGTTACTAAAAGCCAATTCAACCAAGGCAAATGCCCTTCGTTCAAACATGTATTGAGATACACCAGAATTACAACACCACCACCTAGCCATTAATGATTAATCAACAAACAAATACATGCCTAACCATCACCGATAGGCAGTCACTCAATCATATACAATTTATACAACATACAACACAACTAGGACTACCATCCTATCACTCCGGAGTACACAATTACAGGCCTTTAATCATATTCACACCTAGGTATTTCTAACTATCACCTAGGTGGTCGGCTTTATACTTGGAATTTGCCCTAAATCCTATCACCAAG
This sequence comes from Coregonus lavaretus, assembly GCF_964263955.1. Lineage (NCBI taxonomy): Eukaryota > Metazoa > Chordata > Actinopteri > Salmoniformes > Salmonidae > Coregonus > Coregonus lavaretus. Next base: position 19,397,337 of record NC_140018.1, on the reverse strand, counting down.
TCAACATATACATATTCACATCATAGGAATTTCTAACTATCACCTAGGAAGTTAGTACAGAGTACAATATTGATAGCTCTCCCCAAGTTCTGCGAGGTGTCTAAGACATCCTGTAACTTATAAAGCCCCCCAACCCTTCCTAGCTTGACTTCCCCTAACAACAGCTTAATACATCTACCTATCCCTGATAGCACAAAATCATCTTGTCAGTATTTTATAGCTTCAAAAACATGGGCTTGACCGATACTTGACTTCTCATACAGAAACTAAACAATATCATCTTGTGACATTTAACATTTCATAAAGGAGAAGTAAGCGGCTTCTAGGTCGAGGAGATATTTTTGTGGTTAGGCGCACCTATCCTCTTTTCACAGAACCAGACAGCTTGGGTGTTTCATTGACTGTAAGAAGCTGATAGCAAGAAGTTAAACCCCTTCATGTACAGCAATCTTTAAGTCATACCACAGATTCTCAATTGGATTGAGGTCTGGGCTTTGACTAGGCCATTCCAATACATTTAAATGTTTCCCCTTAAACCATTCGAGTGTTGCTTTAGCAGTATGCTTAGGGTCATTGTCCTGCTGGAAGGTGAACCTCCGTCCCAGTCTCAAATCTCTGGAAGACAGAAACAGGTTTCCCTCAAGAATTTCCCTGTATTTAGTGCCATCATTCCTTCAATTCTGACCTGTTTCCCAGTCCCTGCCGAGGAAAAACATCCCCACAGCATGATGCTGCCACCACCATGCTTCACTGTGAGGATGGTGTTCTTGGGGTGATGAGAGGTGTTGGGATTGCACCAGACATTTCTTGATGGCCAAAAATCTCAATTTTAGTCTCATCTGACCAGAGTACCTTCTTCCATATGTTTGGGGAGTCTCCCACATGCCTTTTGGCAAACACCAAACTTGTTTGCTTATGTTTTCTTTAAGCAATGGCTTTTTTCTGGCCACTCTTCCGTAAAGCCCAGCTCTGTGGAGTGTATGGCTTAAAGTGGTCCTATGGAGAGATACTCCAATCTCCACTGTGGCGCTTTGCAGCTCCTTCAGGGTTATCTTTGGTCTCTTTGTTGCCTCTCTGATTAATGCCCTCCTTGCCTGGTCCGTGAGTTTTGGTGGGCGGCCCTCTCTTGGCAGGTTTGTTGTGGTGCCATATTCTTTCCATTTTTTAATAACGGATTTAATGGTGCTCTGTGGGATGTTCAAAGTTTCAGATATTTTTTTATAACCCAACCCTGATCTGTACTTCTCCACAACTTTGTCCCTGACCTGGAGAGCTCCTTGGTCTTCATGGTGCCGCTTGCTTGGTGGTGCCCCTTGCTTAGTGGTGTTGCAGACTCTGGGGCCTTTCAGAACAGGTGTATATATACTGAGATCATGTGACAGATCATGTGACACTTAGATTGCACACAGGTGGACTAATTATGTGACTTCTGAAGGGAATTGGTTGCACCAGATCTTATTTAGGGGCTTCATAGCAAAGGGGGTGAATACATATGCATGCACCACTTTTCCGTTATTTATTTTTTATACTTTTTTTTTAGCAAGTTATTTTTTTCATTTCACTTCACCAATTTGGACTATTTTGTGTATGTCCATTACATGAAATCCAAATAAAAATCCATTAAATTACAGGTTGTAATGCAACAAAATAGGAAAAACTCCAAGGGGGATGAATACTTTTGCAAGGCACTGTAGTATTGGGTCGGACCCCCTTTGCCTCCAGAACAGCCTGAATTCTTTGGGGCATTTTACAAGGTGTCTGAAACATTCCACAGGGTTGTTGGTCCATGCTGACACGATGGCATCACGCAGTTGCTGCAGATTGGATGGCGGTACATTCATACTGCGAACAGCCCATTCCATCTCATCCCAAAGATGCTCTTTTGGGTTGAGGTCTGGGAATTGCGCAGGACACTCAAGTAAACTGAACTCGCTGTCATGTTCCAGGCAATGTTTTTCCACTCCTCAATTGTCCAGTGTTGGTGATTGTGTGCCCACTGGAGCTGATTCTTCTTGTTTAAGCTGATAGTAGTGGATCCCGGTGTGGTCGTCTGCTGCAATAGCCCATCCGTGACAAGGACCGATGAGTTGTGCTTTCCGAGATGTCGTTCTGCACACCATTGTTGTACTGCGCCGTTATTTGTCTGTTTGTGGCCCGCCTGTTAGCTTTCAAGATTCTTGCCATTCTCCTTTGACCCCTCTCATTGACGAGCTGTTTTTGCCCACAGGACTAACGCTGACTTTATGTTTTTTTGTTTATTGCACCATTCTCGGTAAACCCTAGATACTGTTGTGCGTGAAAAGCCCAGGAGGGCGGCCGTTTCTGAGATACTGGACCCGGCGCACCTGGCACCGATGATCATACCAGGCTCAAAGTCTCTTAGGTCACTTGTTTTGACCAGTCTAACATTCAATCGAACAGTAACTGAATGCCTCGATGCCTGTCTGCCTGCTTTATATAGCAAGCCATGTGACTACCGTCTGTAGGAGCAATCCATTTTCATGAACAGGGTGGTGTACCTAATAAACTGTCCGGTTATTAATAGTTTTTCAATACAATGCATTGTCATTTAATTTTCAATGCTATTTGTGAAAGAATTAGCTGATTTCCCATGGCCACCCCTGACTGGTGCTTGGTCCCCCTCTGCCCCCCACCCCCCATTTAAAAATTCCTATAATGCCCCTGGATGCATCACTGACACTCATCTCTGACAGGGTGAGACCAGAGACCTAGAGTGACATTTAGAAATGGGAATATGTATTTAGCTTAGGATGGATGACAGGGGAAAGAGAAAATACATCTCTAAATTGCAGACAGTGTGGGTTTGTCAAGGTTGATCAAAGAGGGTTAGAGAGGCCTTACTAACAGTAGGCGTATTAAGGCGAGTAGCAGGTCTTTCTGCTGATGAATCTGAAACACACACAGCTTAATTCTCCTATTTCCCATACATGAGCCAATCCTGTTCTCACAGACTGTAGTGGAGATCCACGTCAAGCCATCACCATCCACTGAGTCGTGGTGCAGTTTCTACTTAATGATATAAATACTTCCAAAGCAACCTATACCTGTAGGATAATAACAATGTTATTGCAGTACTAACAGTGTTACTACACAGCCATAAGATCAACTAAAAGATACATATTTTTTTGTCCATGTCAATTAGGCATTATCAATTAGCAGTACGATGAAGTACGTAGCTAAGGGTTAATAAAAAGTCAAAATCATGCCAAATAGCAGACAGCACATAGTACTTACAGCGCATTCGTGAATTAGACACTACTTACTGTAGCCTATTTATTTAAAAAAATGAAATATGTCCTGCTATACTGCCTAAGTGTATCAGTGGACCTATCTCTTTCTCTCTCATAAAACAACGTTTTGGCTGAGTTTAAGGAAATGATTTAATGCTTCGAAAACTCTAACAAAGGTTTGAACAAGATTAGCAATTTCAGTTTATTTCCAATTCAAATCATCTTAATGGGTTTAGTTCATTTATTAATCTATACAATATATAACTAACTACAGTCAGGCTTCTGTGATGAATTACTCAAATGTAAGTGTGCAGCTGAAATCCATTACATATCGACCCGTCGTGCAACTCTTTCTGTTTTTTTCCTTGGCACATTGTTTCTCTTAGCTTCGTCTCCCCTTGGTTTAGTGCAATATAACTCAGCCCCTATTGCTAAAGTGTCAACAGTGTAGATGGGAAAAAGAGAGCACACAGAAGGAATCAGAAACATCAATAGTGGATAGACAGACAGAAGGGAAGACAAATACTAGCCCTTGAACTCTGATGTTTATCACTGAGGCGACAGGTTTTGTAACCTTACCCAAAAGGTTATGCTCTGCCCACCTCTGACTGGCAGCTGTCTGCGTGAATGCTATACGACACACAGTGAATTGGAAAATAACAGTTTACTGTATATTAAATGAGTGGAAATTAAGCAAACATAAAACCAATTCATTTTCAAACACTTGAGATTGCTTATTGCTTTTCTACACAAGTACCCTATTACAGTGCTCTCATCCCCGTTTCGGATGATGCATCAATTGTTTATTATGCAATAAAAGCTCACACAGCATTTCCCTTTTAAAATCCACCTTTTATTACTCTTCCTAATTATCTCTCAAAACGACAAAATGTCTGAAGTTTACAGTTTCCAATTTCCACAACTCCCAGGTTGGCTAATTGTAATGCATTAGTCCAATCAGCGGTGGCTTATGAAATATGACCACATTGGCGAGGCCTCTCTATCTCTCAGGGGAGAGAGATTAATATGAGTCCCACAATGACCTTTATTGTGTGGGGACGGCAGCAAGTAATACTTCTACCACGTAATGTGGAGTGATGATACC